>NC_091946.1:33695619-33995619 GCF_041260155.1 Ptychodera flava | reverse complement strand
TTGCCCAACTCCTGTCTGTTGTCTTTGTCGCCGCTTTCATACGTCACCACGTTCGAATGGAATCCCTGTCCATCGGTTGCTTCGTACCGCTGTCCATAGGCTGCAAAGGAGCGACATAAAAATGTTACAACCACAAAATTTCGTAACTTCTACAAAACATAGCAAAGTACAATGGGTTCTAGACTTGCTCCAAGTCTGTGGGCATATAAGTATCAAAACGTATAAGAAATTCAAGGACTAAACATCAGCAGACCGACGCGTTAATGGCAGGCTGTTGCTGTAGATCGTGGGGTGAACGCCTTGCTTGATTGGCCAGCTAGTAACTAAGATGCCGAGAAAAGCCAGGCGATTGGGGCCAGTCTAAATGGGCTCAGAATTAACGTTTATGCGAGAAGCTGACATAATACGCTTTGTTTGTTTTGTTTTGCTTTGTTTTGTTTCGGACATTTCAGTAAAGTGAGAACGATGCATGGAATTTCATATGACACTTAAAATAATAAGCTAAATCTTATTTTCCATTTTATGTACATGTAAGTCGCTACAAACTGAACTCTACTTGACTTAACCGTGCGAGTTCACAATCACATTGCGATGAAACCTCCATCTTATTTCAGAGTTTGTTGTGAGGCTGTACATGTATAATTGCAATTAGGGACGGGATAATTTTTTAATCTTATATTCTCCTATGTCTTGTCATCTAAAGTTATACTAAGCAATGACTCGATCAACCGAAATCATCGTACACGTTCGCTTTCGGCTCATCAAACTAAACGACGGAGCTCCATTTGTACATCACGAGTTGGAAGCAGCTGCCTTTGCGAGATAGATACTACTTTGCAAAATTAAGTGAACCTGAAATGTGAAGTATGTTTATGCGTGTATATCTCATATTGTGATCTGACCCGCACAGGTCATACAGTGCACTTAACACAGCAGCATCGGGGTCAAAAGTCTACATTTTGGCTCAAACACTGGTGTCAAAACTCGACATTTTAAACGGATAAAGTCGCTCATTTTTACCTTTTTATGATATCGAAAAGAAATGTTGAATACTTGCATAAAGTCATCCAGGGTACAAATGACGATGTTACATAACTGTAAAAAGGCCAAAAATTACCCCTTTGCTGAATGCAAATATATGTTTTCGTTGTTTGACCTCTATAGACAAATCCGACTTGCTGTGCTATGACACATGAACATTGCCACAATGTAAAGCTGCTATTCTTACGTATATGAAAGACACTGCAAATTACGATTTCACTACAAATTTGGCATCAGGTTCAAATGTTATGTAACAGTGTATCTTCAGCTATACATGGTGACAATTGTGCACTTGAATTTTGAACTTGAGAATTTTTGAACTTGACTTTTTGGTACAAACCATAAAAAGTTTCCCTGATGTCTAATATTGTCAGGCTGCAAGACTGAGCAGAGTAGAGGTTGTGAACAGTTGACCGGTAATTCAGCATTTTAAAAAAGCACAAACAATACGAACTACTTTTCATATCAAACAAAATTCAGGGAATAAAATAAACACCTGCTCATGTATTTGGGGTTTCGCTCATTTACTTTTTGTTGAGTCATCACAGTCGAAATTAGATTATTAGAGGAAAAGAATAAAAATATTGGTAGCACGGTACATCTTCCAATAAGTCAAGCAACTATATATATACCGTTGAAACGTTATTTTACATTATTTTTCATTTTTAATCAAACTTTATCGTTGAATGACTCAGCAAAAACTAAATGAGCGAAATCCAAAATACATGAGCGGGTGTTTATATAAAAAAGAGCAATTTTGTCCCTTTAAATGATGGGGTGAAAATCGTGCTGGAGGCAAAAGCAGGGATCGAAAGTCCACATACCACGACCATTTCCTCAGTTAAAGTCCACATGGGGTATGTGTATAATTTTCCTGTAGCACTGTTTTCTATAATCTATAATGTGAGCGGTTTTATGTCATATTTGATAAGAATAATGCTTTCAATAAAAGTAGTGTAGTTAATTTTTATTCTAGATACTTAGACATAGATAGATAGACAGACAGACAGACAGACAGGCAGACAGACAGACAGACAGACAGACAGACAGACAGGCAGACAGACAGACAGACAGACAGACAGACAGACAGACAGACAGACAGACAGACAGACAGACAGACAGACAGACAGACAGACAGATAGATAGATAGATAGATAGATAGATAGATAGATAGATAGATAGATAGATAGATAGATATGGCTTGATATGTCTTATGTAAAGCAACGTCAAGATTTTTTCGCAGTCAGGTCTAAATATCTCTTGACAATGTATTGTGAATCAATAAGAATTATTTTCATAGGGCGTGTATTACTTTGCCGATTTGAGAGTATGCCGGTAAAATTTATTGCATATGAACACACAGACTTCGCCAACTCGGTCACAGTAACCATTAAAGACAAAATTAAGAAAATGGTATTTGGTATTTCTGCATATTTTATTGCATAAAAAAATTGTAGTTTCTTTTCTAAAAATATGTAAAAAACCCTTCATACAAAATTTGAAAGTATGACAACAGTACTCTGAAATGGTGACGTATAGGCGTATTAATCTGTAGATCGATTGAACGATTGAAAATGACAAAAAATCTTGGACAAATAGTACAAGTCTACGATTGTTTTCATTGATGTCTACACTAAGTTGTTCAACAGTGCCTGCTGTAATGGTTAACCAGATGAAAAGTACTTGCATTTTATTGAAAATTTCTAAACCAGTATGTGAATTTAGAGTGCAAAGATTTGAAGTCTTCTACATATCTTACGAACGATATCATCAGTGTAATTGCAACATCCAGTATGTGTAAATAGTATCTGTATAAAAATCTACATCATAAAATGTAACAAAACTTTTAAGTGAAAGTGAGTTAGTTATATCATCAGCTGACTTCAAGTTTGGCACCATTGCTTAGTTAATTCACACAAAATTCTGTAAGTTTTAGTCACATTGCTGTATTTGAAATTATTCATTGGAAGTCTAAGTTATTTAGTTTCAGTTCAACTGTTCACTGAAGTTGAAATGAAATCCCCCTGATCTGTCTGAAGTGTCAAAACCTTCTCATGTAAATTCGGAAAGAAAACAAAATGGCGTACGTTTTTGATCTTGAGCTCATGTACTCTGAAGTGACAAGAATGTAAAATATATTGCTCATACGAACAATACTGATCAAGTTCAAGAACATGAATGTGTTCACTGTTGTCTAGGCCTATTCTGTGCACACTTCTCCGATTATAAAAAATACATGTATATGAGATGCAGGTTACAACCGAGCCATGCAAATAATATTCGTGGTTCCGGTAACCTATAACAGGCTACTTCAAATCTGCCGACCATTAAGATTTTCCAGCATTGCGAAGTCCGGAAAAGGGTTGAAATTTTGCTTACAAACTCTATTTTAAGAAGCACTGTTACAAGAAAGTCGTACTGTATTCTTCGTGAAATTCACCGGCAAGCCTCGTTTAAGTAGTACAAACATGAAAGAAGTAAATATAAACTATATTCGTAAATTTAACATTACATCACTGTCGCGTTCACTTGTCCGATATCGACCAAATCACTATCTTCCTTAAACGTAATATCTGAAATGAAAGACATTTACAATACAATGAACAAACAGTGAGATAACTAGGATGAAGCGGGTTCAAACACTACAATATTTCACAGAAATATACAAACATCGTGAATCAATAGATATACTGCTGTTACTCATTTCGTGCCCTTTGACATTTCAAGGCATGATTCAGTTTCACAAATAATTTGCTTTAATTTTCCTTCGCTCGTGACGAATGGACATTGGCACACACTAACAACAATATCAACGGAGTAACTCTGCATAAGGGAACAGAACCTTCAGTAATTACAGGGGGTGGCCCGGGGGAATTGGGGGAGGGTCACTTTTTAGAAAACAGTTCAAGGGGGAGGGTCACTTTTTATAAACCTATCTTGGGGGAGGGTCACTTTTGACAGAAGCTGATTTTATGGCCAAAACTTTGATTGTCCATGTGATATCTCCTGAATAGGAAATCACCAACAAAATACATGCACATTATCCACAAGTTTCACAAGCAAAGACGATGCAGTGGTATCCTACATTAAACACCTTGAACAGTTAAAACTGATAAAAGACAAGCGACAAAAACATATGCAACAGGTGGAAAAGTGTATATCAATTATCAAATGTACATAAATGCAAAGATATTGTCAGTTTTATATTGGAAAAAATTGTGCATAGTTCTCTCATAGACCACAGTAAATCAACTTTTCAGTGAAATTCCAAAATCAAATTTCTTGCACAACCATGGACTTATAACCACTGTAGTTTAGTCGAAAACATTAATATAAATAATCAAGCGCACATACATGCACAGATTTACCTAGTTTTGTATTGGAAAAAAATATTCATAGTTTCATCATAGATCGCTATGCATAGTGAATCGACATTTCGGTGAAATTCCAAAATCAAATTTCTTGCACAACCATGGACTTGTAACCACTCTAGTCTAATCAAGAACAATAATGTAAATAATCCAGCATACATAAATGCACAGATTTATCTAATTTTGTACTGGAAAAAAATTATTCCTATTGTCATCATAGACCCCCATGCATAGTGAATCGACATTTCGGTGAAATTCCAAAATCATATTTCTTGCACAACCATGGACTTGTAACCTAGTCTAATCAAGAACAATAATTTTAATAATCCAGCATACATTAATGCACAGATTTATCTGATTTTGTACTGAAAAAAATTATTCATAGTTTCATCATAGACCCCCAATTGAACCAATCGTTATGTAAATTAGCTGATACTGTCTCAGTTATTCCTGGGGAGAATACCGCAGTGGTTGGGGGGAGGGTCAAGTTTTAGAATGTCGGACAAGGGGGAGGGTCACATTTAGACACGAGGATAGGGGGAGGGTCACATTTTACGGTACAGGTGTGCGCGAAATTCCCCCGGCCCACCCCCCTCTAATTACTGAAGGCTCCCTAAGATCAAACCATCGTTACATTGCAGCTGCGCCGATTCCAGCGACTAGTCGGCGATGAGACAAATAAAACCCTCACATACCCATTAATCTGTGCCATATACCGTATATTAATTCAAAATACACAAATCACTTCAAATGATGTCTGCTGGCAGCAAATTCTCAAGGATAAAAGTAATTCCAAACGCATTCGGCATCTATGTACACATTGAAAATCTGTACTGCGCATCACAGCGACAACTGTCCCATGTAAGATTTTTTCCCGTCCGCTGTCAGCAGATGATATTTGAAGCAACGCCAGTGTATTTCGAAGCAAAGTATTAATAACCCTAATTTCTGATTTGGCGAGGGATTTCTAAATCTCGTCGTAAACATTTATGCAGGTCTCGGCTGTAAAAGTTTTCGGATCTTTGGCTACAGAGGGCGATATTTAGAAGGTGCTGGCTGCATGGTGACGGATACAATAAGAGCTGTGGCCGAAGGACTGTGCTGTGGCGAACATAGAAATGACAGAATGGATTTTCACGTGTCGACACTCAAGCAGTTACCAGAAAGTAAGTTTGTGCAACTGCTATGGATTCAAAAAAAACAACAAACCAACATCTTAAGACAAAAAACAACAAACCAACATCTTAAGACAAAAAACAACAACCAACATCTTAAGACATAGCTATTAGTATTTAATTTGTTACATAGTTATTAATCTAAAATAAGCTATGGCGCTCATGCTGCATTGTTAGTTTCGAAAAGGAAGATAGTACCATTCACCACGGTCCGTCCACAAAATTTACAAATATACTGTACTGGAGACGTAATATTAAGAAGCGCAAGAGAAGTTAGCACATGCAAGCAAAAAGCATCTTGAACGGGCAAGCAGATATATCCCTGGAACCTTTCGATATAGGTTCTCTTACCTTGGTAACAGCGGTTTCCATGACAACACAAAACAAGCCATCTGTATATGACGTTGACGAACAGACATACATAGTCATAGTCGGCCAAGGCCGCGGCTTGGTTCTGTTCAAACGGCGAGTACACACGAAGCTTTGCGAATTAGAGTTGGACGAGTACAGCTAAGCTACCCATAGAGCAGTTATTTGCCAAGACATGTACCCGATACAGTAGATGCATCAATGAGAAAGTCATTTGTAGTGTTTATTGCATGCCAGGGTAATGAGCTTGCGTGAGTATCTTGTGTGAATTTGTTTTTTGTGTGTGTGTGCATTTTTTGTTGACGAGGCAACGACATTTTACCTTTCTTGTTTCGTTCTCTCTTCACGCAGCATGCGAGAACCACGCACAGCAAAATCACCACGCACACGATGAAGGCGCCAAGGAGGACCCAAAACCATGCACTTTGTGGTTCCGGTTTCGGTGGTGGTAAAGTGGCCACCATTGGTGTCGCTTCAGTTGATGTCGGTTCTGTGTTAAAGAGAAGTATCCATGTTGAAATGACAGCATTGAAGCAAGTGTAAGCGAAGACACCTTAAGGTAGAACGCGCCTCGATCAGGGAACAATAGTCTGACTCTCAAACGTTTATTATATTTTTTGCCGTGCCACTTGTTGGTTGGCTCATTTTGAAGCTTATGGGGTAAATAAAGTGCTCACCGGCTTAATTTTGTGAAAATTGAGAATTTTATTTTCCTCCATAATCTCACACAGGGATGGCGGCCATTTTGAATTTCAAATATCGATAAATGTTATGTAATTTTTTCTCTACTACCAAAATTTGCACGACGAGCGCCCCCCCCCACCCCCGGCTTTTCTATGCTTGATTTTGAACGAGAGCGGTTGAAAATGTGCTTTGGGAAAGTTCGAGCAAAAGTTAATGTCTTTCATTTTCGAGGCGCGAACTACCTTAAGCACAGTAATTGAGGTACATCATCATAAACCAGAAAAGTCAACATTATTCTCCTCTTTACTTTTCTCAGAATTATCATGCCATACTGTTGATTTCATGGAACTTCGTCGTGGGCACCGATAGACGCAAATCAAAGGCCACACAAAAAACGCAGTGAAATGCCAGTGACGTTCCCTTGGTAAACATCACCGACTCGTCTCTTTTACGATATGGTAACATGAAAATTTGCTGTGACCAGTTACCTAGGATTGTAGGAATAAATTCACGATAATACTGTGAGATATCCCTGTCTCACCTATGATTGGAAAATATATCGGTCCAACGGAACACGTCTGAGGTTGCTCGTACAGGATGTGATTAGAAGTGCACAGATAGAGCGCCCCCTCGAGGTCAGACGTTATGTTAATCGTTATATCAAGTCTGTTCATAGTTCCACTCGTCAGAAGCAGCCCTTCCACGGTGTCGTTGCCAGTGCTCCAATGAAGCGTGGCCGGTGGGGCTCCTCCTTGAGTCTCGCAACTCAGAATTAAAACATCGCCGAGAACGAGGTTTTGGTGAGACAGGCGGCATTCTGGGTAGCCGTCCCACGGACGTTCTGCAATAGTAGAATATCGTGTAAACATTGTTTTGTATACATCAACGTCAAGAGTAGCAAAATCTTTAAAATTAAAATACCTCTATATTTGTCTGGGTGGCTTATTGTCTGAGTGGCAAAGTCTTGTCACCGTTGAGTCACACACGATTCATAATGATTTCAAATATACTGTCTGCATTGTACCTTGCATTTCAAAAAATAACTTCACATGTTCTCCCGAAACGATAGACGAATTCCTCACCATTTTCGTGATTCGTTAATAACTTCCGGCGTTACTGTAACGCATACTTTAACTAAAAATATCGTTGCATGTTGTAGACTACTATTAATGTTAAAACGTTATCTCTAAAGGTACTTGAACCCAGATATTAGAATGTCCACAATTAACTGCAGTGTAGTTTTAATCAACACCTACTGGAATAAACAAATAAAACGGAGACAATTTATCAAAAAAGATAGTTTGCAAAAAGTCCATTATATTCTTTAGCGCCAGGAACGTAAACATATTTGAGCTAGTCAGAGAAATGAAATGAACCCCATTTCTGATAACACCTGAGGAGGCTGACGTCATTCGTGAGCCTGATGACGTCATTGTACTCACCGCTGTATTCCAGAGGCCCGACAGTACAGGTCTTCGGCGAGGTGAAATTATAATGAAAACTGGAACATGTGAAGATGACATTTTGTTGTCCCTCGGTGAGCGTGATCTCGCCAGTGGCAACGACCAGGTCGCCCTGAGTCACTGAGGTATATTCAATGTCATCGTCCCAACGTAGCGTCGGTAGCGGGTCCCCTCCCCTCGACTCACACGATAATGTCAGCTTGTTGCTCTCCGGCGCTAGGGAATACGTGCAAGTTGGGTATTCATCTCCGGGTGCTACGTAATTATCTGAGGAAAACAATGGTTGGGCAGAGAGTTGTTTAGGAGGTCTGAACAATGTCAATTTCGAAAAGTCCAAACTTATGCACCACCATGGAGCTACCAAGGAGCTCCATAATGCACTTGTGGATTCGTCGCTCGAGGGCGCTCTCCGTCCCAATCTGTGAGGAGTGCCTTCAAGAAACGAATCTTTGAGGATACCACTTACAGTTACACGTACAGCGGACTTTGAACAAAATGCCACATGCGTGACGCAATGTCGAGATAGCTTATAATTCGCCATGGTGTAAATCAATTTAACAACAAAAAAGATTTGTGTTGCTTTCTTTTTATCATTAAATTAGCTGTAAAAGATAACTTCTGGTGAAATACTTGTTTGGTTCAATCAGTCGCCCACAGTAAATTTCCTGATAAGATTAGTTCTTATCTTTCAAGTTGTTGACTTGCACATAGGTGAAAATGTATGACTTCCTAGCATTATTTGCTGTCGCTGGTCGTCTATAATATTTTCAAAGCTTACCACAGTGAACTTCGTCAGAGTTGTCACCACAGTCGTCATGTCTGTCGCAAAACCACGTGATTGGTATGCACATTCCATTGGAGCATTCAGCTTCTCCATCCGGGCACTCTGTTGCACGTCGGAGGAGAACAAATCAAAAATAATTCGCACAAAAGATATAATTTATGGGCGTAATTGCACTGTTGGTGGGTGGAAATTCATCGTTCAGCGTCATAAAGTTATGAAGGGATGATGACGATATTTTAAGCACGAAGTACTTAAATAACGTTGACTTAAAATCTCGTCTGCTTTCTTCCGTATTGACTTAGCATCAGTAATGAGAACTAGTTATTATCAAATATTATCAACTTCTTATCAGTAGAAATTGAGGAATACGGTATGAAATATTTCAATATAGACAATATTTCTTTCATAAGACTGCAATAGAATTCTGGAAGAGTTTGTACAATTTTTAAAAAATGTAATCGAAAAAAATTCAGCACCCCAGGGAAGGCCATAAAATAATAAATTAATGAACTAAGTTTACATTTTTTAAAAGCCTACGGGGCAAAACCATGTAAGACTCTATACAGTCAGTTGTGTCGCACCTGATTTTTGCCACTTCTAATCGAGACCAATTTGTAAAACTACTTGGATCTTGGATAACACATCGAATACAGTCGAATAAATCACTTGCAGAGGCAAAGAAACAGCAAAGACCGGCAATGTCATAGAACTGTTAGTTTGCGTTTGGCATACTCACCACAGAGTTCATCAGAACCATCTCCACAGTCGTCCATTTTATCGCACACCCATCGTTCGTCTATACAGGCGCTATTGTTGCACTGGAACTGACCCGTTTCGCATTCTGCAATCACAATTTATTTCCTCATATTATCATAACGTTTTAAAATACTCTACAAAAGTAAGTTTAGGTTGTAATTTATCAAATATATCAGAAGTGACGCACATTTCCTCGCAGTATCATGCTGCATATCAATCGAAGAAAAAAACTTGACTATTAACGTCTCTCAGAATACACTCTCTCTTTCTCTCTCTCTCTCTCTCTCTCTCTCTCTCTCTCTCTCTCTCTCTCTCTCTCATTAGATTATACAATTTTCACAATCTCTGGATTTTGTAAAAAGGTTTTAAGAAACAAAATTGTACACGTCATTGTCAATGCTCAATGGAAATCTCTGAGTAGCGGGCTGAGAAGAGGTCATTCATATACCGCTACGATCTGGCGACTGATATAAACTCCAATGCCTGTAAAAATACCATTTTCACATTTACTGAGGTGTCCTTGTAAAAATTCCATTTACATTGCTAACGCTTTCAATGAGCATTTCATTAATTTAACGTCAGTCGTACAAGCTTATTTCCGTATATTCTTCTCACTTACATATGTATGCAGATGATCAGACTTTTGCTTGCAAGTGGCAAAACAGTTGATGACTTCAATTAATAACGACATTTTCCGATAGAGCGATAAATCATCTCTAACTCTATGTATCTAAATGCTGAGAAAACTAAGTGTCGTCTCATACAACTTACATTACAACTTACAGTTTGAATCGTCAAAACGAGTGTCGAATCATCATTCGCATTAACGGAAAATATATCCCACGAGCTGTTCCGTCAAAAGTTCTAAGAGTAACTCTCGATGAATGTCTATCTTGGAATAACCATATTGATTTTAAGTGTTCAACAATAATTTGGTCTCATACGTAGACAGAAAAGAGCATGCGTATTCTCTGAGCTGCCTTTATAATGTTCCTTCAGTACACTTATTCTGTTTATTTAATGTTATGTCAATAAGGCAAAGAATTTATTACTTTCTGGCAATTTTAGCTTTCAAGTGTGAGACTGGAAACGCTCCATAGTATCTGTCAGATATATTAACTTTCCAAAGAACAATTAATCAATAGAGAACACCTTCGCTATGCAGAATATACATTGCATTATTCCGAAAATGTCTAGGCCAGATCAGTTTTCATAATAATAATAAATATCGTTCTACAAAGATTTGGAATTCTTTGTCCCTTGGTTTGAAGTATGTTCCAAATATAAATAATTTCAAGGTAAAATTGAAAGTATTTACAAAAGAAAATGTTCCTTTGTCACGTTTTCTTCAGTTTTCCTTTTCTATGTAGTGTGATTTCCTCTGTAGTTCTTTCTGTGCATTTTGAGCCCCTATGAAAGTACTCTTCCGAATAGCTTGGCCGCTCATGAACAGTGTGAATAAATATGATGTAAGCACGCATTGTGCATTTATGTGAGTATGTACAAATAGTTGTATAGTATGTATGTGTGTATGTATGTATGTATGTATGTATGTATGTATGTATGTATGTATGTATGTATGTATGTATGTATGTATGACATACAAATGGTTGTATGTGCGTGTATATATCTATGTATGTATCTATGTGTGTACGTGTATGTATATGTGTGTGTTTGTCTATGTTAAGACAGACGACTTAGAGCGAAACATGCTCTACTTCTGAACTTTCTAGTACTACAACTGTTCTACGTTTGCTCTAGATATTGACTTTCGCGGGAAAAGAAATTACACTTACCACAATTTAGTTCATCATCACCGTCAGCACAATCCCGAAAACCATTGCAGCGTTCGTTCATCGGAACACAGACGCCATCAGCACACCTGTAATGCTCGTCAAGACATTCCACTGAAAAGAAGTGTTCAAAAACATTATGATCAAATTTGTGATAAATATTTGTCCAAATGTTAAATTAAAACAGTTTAATTTCTTCTTATAGTTATACGCCGGTCGATGTAGACGAATTGCAATATGTTGGCGTCGATATACACATGGGAACTAAATACATCAAAAATGGACGGTGAAAGTAAACACCAATTATAATAGCATCGAAACTGTTTCGTGCTAAGGTCATGACTTCGTTTTTATCTTCTCATAATAGGAAACATTAGGATAGTGATGAAAGGGGAAGAGCTTATACTAAAGTGTTGATCGAAAGGAGGGGCAACATTGTCTGCAGGCGGAGAGGGAAAGGTCAGAACGCAGACGAATTAGGTCAGACTGACACACAGACAGACGAACGCACAAAGAAAATGTGCAACCAGTCGGCAGAGACAGACAAACAGACAAGTGGATATTACAAAGATCAAATAGTTAGCCACACCAGCAGTTTGAGACCTACAAATCATTCCAGCATTTTGATTTTTATTTATGATTATTAGAGACAAAGATATTTAATATAGCAAGCCATGGAGTATGATCTTAAATGGCAACCTTATTGCTCGGTTTGGTAGAATGACAATAAACTGTACTGAATGAGTAAACACTAGGGTCTAGTACTCTACTGTTCCTCATCTTTGTATCTTGCTTTATCCGATAATCATCAAGATACTCCGATGTGTAATTTTGCAATTCTAGCTTTTCAGAATGTTTATTTTCTTGATATTTGAAAGAAAAAATACCCACTTTTGTACATAGACGATGGGTTACACAAAAGACTCTTTTGTTCTGGTGTCTATGGTTACGGTACTTGCAGATCACAACGGAGAACAAAAAGTCATAAGGTAAGGCACAGTTCCTTCACTCAGTGAAGGGACTTAGATGAGGCGTTAATTAGATCAGGACGATAATATTCACGAATTTTTGAACTGATGACAATTTTGACAAATGATGACAGCTTGACAGATATGCCTAGAGCTAAAATCGACATCCATATGCAGCAGCTGGTCAGGTACAAGAAGCGATGATGCTTGTCAAGGCTAGGAGTACGTATAATAGTATTATAGCCCAAACATGGGACTATGTGCCCGAGGGTAGGTGACCATTTGCCCGACGTAAGGAGGGCAAATGGTCTCCTGCCCCGAGGGTACATAGTCCCTTGTTTGGGCTATAATATTTTTATTACATGCCTCTCTTACTCAGTTTGCACCAAAAATATTTACGTTTATTGGTAAATTACAGTCAAATGCTTTATTTTCATTTTAGACGAAAAACGGTTAAAATAGAACGATTTTCATCATCGAATGGCGCATTGATATATTTAAACTACCGTTATGCGGTTTATCAATATTTTCTTGCGAAATTTTCCAAAACCGGATTTTCTGTGCAAAACATGAAATTTCAAGACTTTTACATCCAAAAGTTTTCAAGTTGAAAATAGTTCCGGTTCACTTTCAGTCCAGTGATGACTATGCGGCCCGCGACGTCATCGGCGAGTTACCATTGAATCCTATGGAGCGCGCGACGTTCGATATACGAGGCATGTAATAAAATGGTATCTCCAACGTTGCTCCACTGAACAAAACTGTAGCAATTGTCAGTAATGTACTCTAGCAGTTTCACTTCGACCTCCGTATGATCAGCATAATTTGTAATATCACATCCTTTGACGGTATCATGAGTCACAATGTCTGTACTTAGTGCTAAGACGAGTCAAGGTTATGTTCTTGCCTTTGTGCGCATGCACAATTGTAGTAGGCCTATAGGACCGCATATGAAACACAAAGATCCTCAATTTTTTAATTATTTATTTATTTATTTATTTATTTATTTATTTATTTTCAATTTAATTTGTTAGCTATAGTTGGTACGTTAGTTAATTAGTGTTACCTAGTTAGTTAGCTAGTTAGTTAGTTCGCTAGCTAGCTTGGAAGTCAGTCAACGACCTTGAATACCGGGTGTTTGCCATCGCTGTTTTCGTAAAAGATCAACAATTCACTTTCGTGTTGTGAATAAAGAAATGTGGATAACATTCCGTGACTCTACTTTTTCAGACTTTCAAGACAACAATTTTGATTTTTCTTCTGTAAATTATCTCAGTAAACTTCTACACGTTAATTCTGGAGTCACATATAATTCGGATGTTTCACGCACAATTTACATGTGCTTTAGTGAACCACAATCCTGACTCCCAGAGGGTGAGACCCCTGGTCTTTCTTTCACCGTCTTTCTCTGTCTTGTTTCAGATTCATCTACCGACGTCCATTAAGTGGTGGGGTCAGAGTGTTTAGTCTAGCGACAAAGTGTTCAGTAAAGTTTGTGGATTGACAGAAAACATTTGTTGTCTGCCTTGTGCGACTACTCTATAGTTTGTGAAGGGCTTATACAATCCGATCTGGAATTTCGACATCTAATGTACACCCTTTTAGCCAGTTCAACGTAGAATGCGCCGCGGGACAGTTTTTTTACTTGCAAATTTCTACAATGCTTTCCTTGTCTACTGCTCGTGTAAACCGGTGAAGCAAATCGAGTCTTCACTCTCATGTTTTTTGGTGAAAAGCGAAAATTTTATTATTGCCTCCTGGAGCTGACACGGGGTATAACAACCAACAGTTGAGAGGACAAACACTTTCGTACAGCGTATTTAAATTCACACACGAAAGAGTATGCGCTCTGCATGTTGAATTGATATTACTTATAGACTTCTCCTATATCTATCTGAACCTGTGACCTTCCCAACCCCCCGCCATTGTTAAGTAAATAAAAATGGACAATAGCATGTTTTTTTTTCGTGCAGACAAAAAAGTAAACGCTTTGTCGATTTGACCTGAATGACCGAATGTCCTCGGTGTCTTGGCAGAGACGGCTGTTTAACAGTAGGGTGGAATTTAAAGTGTGGGACGAAATGTGTATGTGTGCTTTAAAGTACAATGTGTCGGTGACAACAGTCGTCTACTGCTATACTTACATACGCCGTCTTCACAGTTCGTCTCGTCTGATCCGTCGTCACAATCGACATCCCGTCGCATATAAAGTCAGGGTCGATGCATCCATCATCGTCACAAGTGAACTCATAGTATTTACAGAGACCTTCAGAAAATAAACAAAACATCAGTCGGAAATGTAATAATGGGACATTTGTTCCTCTTTACAGTTCAGTTAATGTGTCAGATTTTATTTAGGAGTCATAAATTGCAAGGTAAACACTGGCGTTGATAATCTCTGTCTCTCTGTCTCTCTGTCTCTCTCTCTGTCTCTCTCTTTTATAATATATATATATATATATATATATATATATATATATATATATATATATATATTATATATATATGATATATATATATATATATAATTGTATATATATAATTGTATATTATATAATTGTAAATTTCAGCAGCAGTTATTTTGCAGCGTTAGCAATATTTGAATTTATATACATTATATGTATATAACATATATTTATATTCATTATATATATATATATATATATATATATATATATATATATATATATATATATATATATTATAAAATTCAAATATTGCTACGCTGCAAAATAACTGCTGCTAAGATTTACACACGCACGAACAAGACGGAGAGAAGGCAGTGAAGCAATGATTCAAAGTGTATAACCTTGGCGTAACCGCTCACGCAATTCTTCAATAAAATATCACGTATTCAATGTATTGGCCTGAAGGATTCCTTTCTGTTGTGGAAGTGTGTGTAAACAGCCCCCTCCAGGACACAAAAGCAAACTACAGGTCCCCTTGGAGAGTGCATTCAATTAGTGGCTGGGTGTTTGCACACCGACAGTGTGTACAGTTCACTCGAAAATCTGTCTTCAAGAACTATAGTTTTTTCTTTCGACAACTCGTTCAGGGCCCCCACCTCCCCCGGTAGATCCAAAATCGGGTCGAACAAGGACTTTGATCTGGCTAAAGCTGGTATAACATCACTGCTAATGTTTCAAACAAAGACAGTGGTCGACATTCTAACTCACTGTCCACTGAACTCAAGACAATGGATGAGTCTAGTCGTGCAGTTACTTCTTAAAAGCTCATAACATTTGTTTTCACCTCTCCGAGAGAAAGTGGATATTGTCCCCGGGATATTGTCACACAGACTACCGCTTGTGACCAACTATTCTTGTAACGTCGCGAGTGTCCCGGAGCAGTTTGCTGTTATTTTTGTATCAACGTGTCCTCTTTTTGAATTTTATGGTTCCTCTTTTCAAATCTCCATTTGACGATTAAGCTTGTTAAAGGACAAAGATAAGCCCAAAGTTACAAGGAAACTGACAATAAACTTATACGTTTATAACAGAAAAACAAAAATTGGAAAAAGCTATCTCCTGCGAGACGACGCTAACAAATCCTTCCTTTTGGGCAAAAAACAAACGAATGTGTCCCAGAGAGTGGCAGTCACATGACACTACAAGTGGTTTTTTTAACTATATTTAAAAACGCGCAAATTAATATGGCCAATTGCAAAGTTGCTGGCCTTGCCTTATTAGTCAACTATCTTCTAACCATTGAACCATGGAGGTAGCACACAGTCTTCCATATACAACGTGACCTTGACACACCAATCAGTCTAAATCTCACGTTCACCCACTGGACTTACCGTTTGAACATGACAGCAGGGACAAGACTATCAACCCGGCGAGTACAAAACCCGGACTGTATGCCGCCATTTCTGTACCTTTACTGAAGTCCTATCTTCCTGTTTACAACACCGCTCCACTGTACTCGCTTCAAAGTCCGAACCTAGTCAGGCACCAGGCCCGTGAATATGAGTATACTTCTGATACTTCCTCGCTCGGCGGAACCACGGCGGTCACACTATCAACATTGCCTTGAACAAAGCAGTTACATATTCGCATTAAGAAAGGAACAGTGATATGGCTGGCGGGCTTTTACTCAGAAGGCGTAACGCGCGGCTTCCGAAACATCCAGAGATTTTATCCTGGGTAGAACTTTTCAATCGTCACTTTCTTGAAGTCTGCACAGCGATGACACGTAACCTTTGACCCAAATTATTCAGGCAACGTCGACTAAGGGTCACAGGGAGTGGCAGAAACCACTGTCCGCCAGCGATTAGCCACATTCTCTGTGATTTTTTTGTTTCGTCAAGTTGAATTCCCTGACAGAACTTTTCTGATCCGACTTTTCCGTCTTATTTTCCGTATTTAATATCCAAAACGTTTGTATTTTATCTATGAGTTGTCCTAAAATTATTACAGATAGCGCATCTCTCTATAGCAGTATATGGCTACTGTCAATGATACATGGCGACACTTTCGCTATATCTATATCCAGTTCTATGTATATGTGATAAATTTCAGCTGTAATATGCCGCATGGAAATGTATTCGGACTTTCAAACTTTTTACAATTCCATCTAATCTACCTCTCGCTGCAGATCATTTTAAAGCTCTTGGAGTAAGAAAAAATTTCACCGTCTTACTTTTTCGAAAATTTAAAACTTTACTTTTCCTCGTCAATTAACACAGGGATGGCGGCCATTTTGAATTTCAAACATAAGTCAATGTTACGTAATTGTTTTTCTCAAGTTCCAAACTTTGCACGTTGACTCCTGATATTTATTCTTGATTTGGCACGAGAATTGTTGACAATTTTCTTTCGAAAATTTTGAACAAAGTGTTTCACTTTCTAGGCGCATACTGGCTTAAATCGACATTTTATAAACACAAATCTTCAAAGAAGAAGTCGACGTCTGGCAGAAATGGAAGTATCTGATAGTAAGGAAAGGTTAACGACATTCCCGAACTGGCGGTCAGCTGGTTAATTATTCCGCCCCGGCCAACTCGTTAATTTAACCACCCTATGAATAATCCTGGGTAACGACCTATTCGAAAAGGATTTTGTCGATTATATAGATCCCTTCATTGGTAGTAAACAATACCTTGTACAAACTCGTTTGACCCTTTACAGCTTTGGGGTCGCAACGTTCCCACGCTTCAGTTGTGATCCGTCCATATTTGATCGGTAATCGCCGACGCGAACATTGAACATGACTACAACGAAATCTGCCCCTCTGAACAGCAGGAGAATTGTGTAAGAATGCTTGAAAGGGACATTATCAATAAAAGGAATGTTGTGTAGGTTAATAAATTACTGTGAAGTTCTAGAAGACGGTTGACATTTACATCCTTTGGTCTTTACTTTAAAGCATGGCGAGAAAATCGACCGGTAGATCCTAAGTTTCCGGCAGGGGAGGTCAGCAAATGGCCAAAAATGCAAAACAAATATTAAAACATTTCTACCTCTGAAAGAAAACGTATGCTGTAACTAGCGCATAGCAGCCAAAAACATGGAATCCTGTTGGTAAAACGTGTGGACGCGGTGTTACCTCGGCAAAAAAATTGTTAAGTGTCACTGCTCTACGAATTGACCACCCCTCCCATATATTTATGGTCCCTCCCTCGTGATTTGTTATTTGTGTCTGTTTGTCTGCTTGTGTTTTGTTGGAGTTTTTTAATAGTTTTTTTTTTCTTTTGTCTCGTTTTGTTCAGAGTGTGAGTAAATCGTACATCCACCCTTAACAAGCGTATAGAAGGCATTGTGTTCACGGCTCAATGCAAATCTGCTGTAACAATAAAACAGGAATTATTCAACGAGTTTGAGAAGTAAAAAAGGGAAAGTCCGCCCTATCGACGGTACCATTCTGTAGCTGGCAACAGCACGTTTTAGAGTGACTCATCTCATCGCACTGCACTGTTGACCGACGTTGAAAGCGAGTTGTCGTGTGTGAGTGGCGATGATGGGACCACACCCCGTCTCAGGTAACATGCAGGCGACAATGTATAACGCCTGACTGAAGGGGCGCCCCCATGCTCACCCGAGGGAAACCAGAAGACGAATAATATAATGTACCTTCAACATAACAAACATTCTAAAGGGAACTTTGACTATGTTCTAAAATGGATGTGAACAACTTCTCTCTGCAAAAGTCGGGAAATTTAGGAGAACGGATTTTCTCAATCGAATCGAATGATTTTACAGATGTCTGATACTGGTGTCGACAACTTCAACATAGTGCTCGAATGTTTTGTAACCACGTGGTTAAAATAGAGGGGTGGGTTTGCGGCGCGTGAATTCATTCACAGACAATTTATCTTCTCTGTGTTGAAATCAGAGTCTCGATATTCTACGATAATCGTGGGCAGTCATGGAGTCCAGACACACTTAAATATTCAAAACCTTGTGCTGTCAGTATAAATTTCAGTTATGAATCATACCTTTTAATAATAGAATACTCTCACTATAATGCTCCCTGGAGTCTTGATGGAGATTGTCATATTAATGAAGGTAAGAATGTATTCAAACACCTGTTTAAATCACAATGCCGTCATCATGTCTGTGTGCCATCGCATAACGATTAACGTGGAAAGTATTTGTCAATTTTTTTACAGAATGTAGATTCACGTATTCACGGGAAATTTCTCTTTATTCGATTAGTGACTCGAATGTCATTCCATTCCAGGTTTTTTCGTTTCTTTCCTTATGCATGTTTGATTTGCTAATTTGTTTTTGTCGCTTTCAAACATAGGGAATCATCCACCTTTTAGCTACTTCAGCACACTGTTCAGTCTATCAGGCGTACCTCACCAGGTAGAATGTGCACTTTCACCTTTTGTGTCTGTGAATTTCTTAAACTTCACTCAGCGTGTATTGCATCACAGACCAGCGACCACACAACTTAACACAATGATGGTACTTGAAATCAGAAGACGCGATATAGCCTGGATATTTGGGAAACGGTGAGCCGTACCATGATTCACGATAGGGTACAGAGTAACAGTGCATGGATATTTTTTTAAAGTGTGGTTCCAAGTTTTTATTTTCAATAAAAAAGTTTGAAAGTACGCACTCATCGGCTTGAAAACGATGGATGTTATATGGTAAATAGTATGTCATGTGATATTCAGAGAATTCAACATGTTGTCGATATCACTGTAATATCGGCAACACAAAGAGTTTTTCAACCGGCGTCGTTTGAGTGTAGGACGGTGGAGATCGAGTATGTTTGTGGTTGCAATCCGGTGGATTGAAATTATCCTCTTTAATATCCCGTTGTCTTTCGTAATGTGATAGTCATCTGAGAGACAAAAAACAAACGGAGGTCAATTTGCCGAGGTCTTTTCTAGTAGTCTGTCGACAGCCGCTTGTGCAATTCTTGCCTGCAGTTCGAACATGTCGCTGGTCAGCGCTCGCCTTCAAGCACCTTCGGCTCTCAGCTGATGGGACAAACGCTCTCCACAGCACCTAGTACACAGGTTAGGTCGGTATTTCAAGCAAAGAAGGCACGTGACGAGGGACTGTCGCTAGTCTAGTCTAGGAGTATCGCTAGGAAACACGAGGTCATAGCTAATAACATAAAATGTATGTCAGTAGCCCTTAGTGCTGTATAGTTGTGATTGTTTCAACGCCGATACGGAAGAACGAAAAATCGGAATACAACAATCACCGATGGTATGTTGTAAATTGAACGTAGAATTGCACCCATGCAATAGTTGTCACTCCATTTATAGTTTCGATATTTCAAAAATGTGCGTGTGCAGACGGTATAGAATTGAAGGAAAGTCCATGCGCATAACGAATAAATGTTTTACATCAACACCCCGAATAAAACGGATAGAAGCAGATGGCGTAGTAGAAAAGCCTCTCACAGATGTGCTGAGTCCTTGGCCTAACATACCTGACAATGTAAAAGGTTTGCCTAACCTTTGAGGGAACCCAAAGGTGGCGAGTTCAGACAGCGGGCGTTGTCCTATAGACACGACTTTCATTCACAGCCTTGAGCATGTCTTAATTTAACAACCGCCACAGTTAAACTGTGCATTTTACTGAAGAACAAAGCTTAAAATTCTGTGTCACTTACCTGTAAATGGTTTACAAGGTCGAGTTATCGAAGCAACTTTAGAGCCTGTCAGGCAAAATATTTGGGTATTGTCTGTCACCTACGAAAACTGTGCATAATTCATGACCTAGATCACAGTCCTTGCATAGTAATGCATAGCACCCTTTGTGCCTCATTACCAATTAGAGTACAATGAACGCAAATAGCTCTGTTAGAATTTACTGACGTCGGATATTGTTCATATTGCAATCACATGAATGGATTAGCAACGTGTGGAACACCATTGATGGGGTCATTATGTAACCATGAATAAATAATAAAAAATATTCTTCATGCCTGTAACACAGGTTAGTCATTATTTATTTAAACGTCAGTAAACTGATGTCGTTTCTTCTCGGGGGAGCTCAGTTACATGTCAAAATGGAATGACCTTTTCTTCAAATACGGGTAGTTATTTGCTAAATGTCTGTCTCTGCCTCATAGCTGCTTGTACACTTAATTGTGCTATCTATATCGGTTTCTATGGATACGGGTCTGTTGTGACATTTTCATGTTTCTGACATCTGTTGTATGTTACTAAAAGCATGGAGGTAGCAGAGATAAGCAAGTGTTGTGTGTGATTATAAAAATAGCCACACGGTGCCGTGTAACTGATACATTTAGCAAAGTCGACATTGACATTGGATGAGGCGATCCTAATATTTCACTCGCAAAAGGCCAATCTCTAACTTCTACTCTCTTAATGTTACAGGGCGTATTGCATTTGATTAAAAAAGCTCCCTAGTTACCAATGAAATAATCTGAAATTTGTTTCTAGTGTTCCTCCGCAAACCCTCGTTAAATCATCACATATTCTTTACAGCGTCGTGTGTACATAAGACGGGCAAATTCCATTTCATGCTTAGTCTACAGAATTTTTCTTTATGTTACTACTTTCTTCTGTACATGAAAGTCAAAGAAAGGGTTCCTATCCTTCACAAACCCAAAACTCTGGTATGACTGCCGATGATGAATAACTTAAGAAGAAGAAAACAACTTAATATCGCTTGATATCAATATAGTAAACTTCTAAGAGTACAACGACATTTCATGTTCTTTGCCGTAGAGAAGACTGTGAGTAAATTTTGTTCGCACAACAAACTGGGCTGCATTTGCACACTCCTTTGCACAACCGATGGTGGCGCACTACTGTCTAACCCTTTCAAACCACTGCACAGCACAAATCTACAAGCTAACGAGACACAATTCACAAAAAAGTGAGTGGATGTATTTATTTACAATTATCCTAAGCGTGGCAATACACAAGTACAATCCATATACAAACATCTGGAAGACGGCTTATTGTTAAAATTAATCTATTTGTATTTAACAGTCGAACTCTATAAATATTATAAACCTATTCTTATTGTACAGACATGTCTTAAATCTTGTCAGAAAAATATAAATTTACTTGACAACAATATTTACATTATGTTTAACTCGTTAATTTGACTGCTTTCTTTAGAATCGATTAATCGTGAAATGAAATATCTATACAACGTTTCCCACATACCTTGTTATACAACCCCTTTGCTTACAATTAAATATGTTTCAATTATCTGAAAATTCGAAATAACAAGAGACGACTTCATGTCAAATATTAAATTTGTAGGCCCCCCCCCCTGTATAGAGCTTTCTTCAGAAACCAAGATATAGATCAAGGTAGCAAACTGCACACATCCCATCGTAACATTTACACATTGTCAATGACGACGATCCACATACCTTAATATTTGATTTTCCAAAATAGTGCACATTACAAAGTCACATCCGTCACCTTATAGTTTGTTACAAATCCGCTGTTTAACTTTTTTTTAAATTGTGGACCTAAAGCTGCCGAGGCAAAATGAACAAATATTACAACAATTAGAATGTTTTGTCTCTTAGCACATGGATAGTAGACTTAAATTGTTTGTGGAAATATTTATACTCTACACTAGTTACATTTACCTCGTATTATCATCCACTCTAAGAACTGTTGAATGCCGCTAAAGTGTATTTGTTTACAGTTATCCCTGCATTAACTGATTACGCCCTTAATGTCCAATTTACAAGTTTATGTTTGAAATTATCTGTGACGATGAACTCATCGAATCCTGTCGGAGATAAACATAATTTTACAAAGTTCACATGTGTAACCTGCCTTAGTTGAAAAATCGATAATTTATATTTAGAAAATATCACAAATTACAAGACGCCACGTGAGTCTGATCAACTCGGGTCATTAAGTTTTGATTTGAGACAACTTAATATTTGGTTTGTTCGCCGTTCGGCACATGATCACAAGTTGACGCACAATCCCTGTAGTGCACGATCTTGACTAATTATTGGCGGGAAAACGGTGCCAGTGTTATTACAGAATTTCGAATCATGGGTACCAATGACATGATGATTGACGGAATTACATTCAAAAAAAAAAGTTGATTGACTGAAGTGATATCAAAATTTTGGCGTTGTATTGCATTCAAAAGGATAAAAAAGCTACTTTATTATCAAGGAAGACTATAAACAATCATGATATTTACAAAACAAGCTGTTAAAAACATCATATATATATATATATATATATATATATATATATATATATATATATATATATTATATATATAATTATATATATATACAGATGTCCTCGTGGGAAATTACATTGCTCGATGCTACAGCAGAGCGTTATAAATAAATAATAACACAAATTACTTTAAGTATAAAGTAATAATATAAGTTACTTAAGTTTCATGCATCGTGCAATCTTCAGACAGAAAACAAACAAGTGGGGTTCTGTCTGAAGATTGCCGGATACTTGAAAATTAATCAACATTTATCATTATTTTATACTTGAAGTAATTTGCGTGTTAAAGCAGCTCATTTGTAGTGAAAATTGTAAATAAACATTTTAAAAAAATAAAGCATCGGACATTAACAAAAAAAAAGATCCTTTGAAAAATATTTACATCAACACGAAGAATATACCTGAGCAGTGATATTTTGCGGACAACCATTCTAACATAATGCATACACATGCATGCCTAAATGAGTGTTCTTCAACATTTGTAAAAACACAACTTGATTCACGTCAAGCAGTATAAAAAGATTGAAAATTGTGTAATCGTGCTTTAGATCATCTAGGTTGGAATGACATCCACATATTTTGCATTTCTTTAAATGTATGACAAAAATTCCTGTTTTTATTGTAATTCCGAAAATTACCATTCTCCTTGAACAGAAACCATTGATTAAGGTCGTGATGTCTGATACTCCTTTGGTTTTGAATGAAACTTAAATATAAAAATTCGCGTATCAAATTCACCGCTTGAAAGATCGCTGGGCGTTAAAGGGGACCATATATACCATAAATTCTCTGTTTTCTCTTTGCTTTCTCGCAGAAATGTCCATTGTTGACGATATTCAGTTGCAAAACAAAGCCTACACTTTTACAACAAAGTTCTTCCTCACAGCAGTCATATTACAACCATCGTACCGCGTGGTGACGTAAAACGACGCCCTTTAGAAGCACATAGATGAATATGCATGTTGTAAAATGAAAACTGCCAAATAAAGGCAAACGGTGTGTGTTTTAATCGTTTACCCGCCTACCTTTCGGAATTTAGAGTTGACACAGAACAAAGAGTTTACTTACTTTGGCGTAAGTACAAGTGTCAACGCAAGCTAAATGAAGTTAATAACAGGTCGGTAACTTTCTTGAGTTATATTGTTATCATTTTTGTCTCTTTAAACTTCTGAATCATCTTCATAGCCGCCTGTAAGACGTAGTGTCGTTGAAGTATATTCAGGATCCCAGGCGGAGAAAATGCCAAAGTCCGTGGTTATGCGCATCGACCGAAGGTTCCGGACGGCTTCGAAATCTTCTATGTCAGCGCTGCCGGCAGGAAACTCCCTGGCTAAAGCCTCGGGACGGGTCTTTCCCCATCGGACGGCGTCAGGCGTGATTCTGTACGGTCGCCTTTTGAGATGAGTTGACAGTGTCCTTAAAGCTGCGCGCCGGTTACCCACCGTGATATTGTCGCTGTTTATAGAATAGCTGAGGGGGTCTCCCTTCGTGGTGCTAGTCAAACTGTGTGATAGTCTCGGGGAGTAGTCTGACGTTGGAGGCGCTGTCAGGCTTGCATCGAGCTTGCTTTGCTTTTTGACCAACTTGGAAAGTTCGTTCTGAGTGATTCCAGACATGGCTACATGGCCGTTCATTGTTATGCCTTTCCTATCGCCATCGAATTCAGTCTCCAGAGTTCGAGTTTGTTCTGTTTTCCGTTTTGCGTAGGAGCCCCCCGTCCTGCTCAAGTTGTCCGTGGTTTCGCTCTCGTCCCTGTACGAGTCTACTGTCTGAGATTCGGCCAAATTCGTGTGGTGATCTTTCATTGCCTTTTGATTGCGCGGGTCGTCAACTTTGGCCTCTGACTTCTGGTCGCCAGTGTTTTCTGCCGAACCTTTGACGCCCGTTTTCTCCATACTGTCCTCGACATTTCCTCCTTCTGTGAAGAAAAAAGAGAACACTATATTGTATTTTCACGTGCGGCATTAACATCCATTGGTCGAACAGGTTACAGATATTTCATTAACCCATCAAAACCCCTATCCCAACATTTAAAAAATTATTTTTCCTGATATTGATATCGTTTACATCCATATTTTCGTTTCGCAACGTTATGTGCAAACGTGTAAAGGTCACGCTTATTACATGCCTCTTCAGTTAAGGTGGTTGGAAAGGCTATTTTTGCACCAATTCTTTTCTCATAGTTAATGTCAAGTTTCAAGTGTTAGAATCAAGATATTTAGTTCAAATTTTCAGGATAACTCCCTTACTTAATACTTTCTCCACAGAATATAAAAATTGTATATTTACAGCCATGATTTTAAAATGAGACACCAGTAAATATTAAAATTTAATTTTGTATATTTTGTTTACATATTTGAATTTAATAATAATTGGATCGTACTTAATATTACCAAATTAGTTATAAATATATTGACACTATTGATTGTAAGATTTGGACGGCAGGATTTGTAAACAAAATTTGTTTTCATGATTTTACATGGGTTTACATAACAAAAAATCATTAAAAAATTCTTTCAAATTTCAAAATGTGATTTTTCAAAAAGTACTTCAAATACAGGAAAATTGTGCCATAGTCATCTTGTCTGTAACCTTGTTAATAGGCTGTAAAAATTCCATGTCCATATCTCATTTTATAGTTTGGATTAAATTGGTATAAAATTATGTAGGAAAACAGTTATTCTGTCAAAAATGTTGAAAACAAGCCATATTTGCACCCCTCTTTTGAAGTCACAGAGCAGTCTTTTTGATTAATCGCACTTTTGACACCTCTTTGACACTAAAAGGATCTAAAAATGCATTTACAATAGCAGTCAATCACTCTGAATTTAAGCACTGCCTTGACAAACTTTCCTGAAAAACAGCAAATAATGACATTCCCTTTTCAAACATTTATTAAAAGCTAGGGGACCTCTACCATAGTTAATACACTAAGGACTCCCCAACTTCTTCTTATTTGGTCAGTTTTTCAGAAGTTTCAACAGGCTATAAATCTGCAATGTCTTTGACCCCAAATGTCTAGTTTTTTTATTCCACAGAGAATGTTAACTACTTTTATATTTTAATAGTTTTATTTAAGTTTATAACTGACGGTCTAGCCTTTCCAACCACATATGACATTTAGTTACATGCAGGGCATTTTCAAACAATTTTACCATTATCGACCAGCATCAAACAGATTTTAACGAAAGTCAAAATAGCAGTGCGCGCATGGATATTTTACATCCAGCGTTACACGTCTACTTTGACGTCGAAAACATCGAAAGGCTTCACTGGCCCGGGTAACCATGGAAACCGGTCAGTACATCGTTCACCAGCCCGCTAACATCCCGGATGTTCCTATTCAAATCAATGCACTGATTTGCATTCACCTCGAGGCATGTAATAAAAATATTATTGCCCGAATATATGGGTTTATGTGCCCTCGCAGCAGGAAACAATTTGCCCTCCTGGCGTCGGGCAAATTGTCACCTGCTCTCGGGCACCTAAACCCATGTATTCAGGCAATAATATATATTATTACATGCCTGGTATATGGAACGTCGCGCGCTCCATAAAATTCATTATCGACCGGCAGCTGGCAATGTGCATGCATACAGATGCTCACCTGGTTCATTCCGGTCATCTGGTCTGCTCAACGGCACAAACGAGTCCACGGACATCCTCGTTCGATGTTGCCTATTCAACACTCGCCTTTGGTCATCTGTGATGTCACTTTCTTGTCGTTTTACCTGAGCATTCCTCGACTCTGATTTCCTTGACTTTCTCTTTTTCTTTCCCCCGCTTCCTCCGAGTGAATCTTTATCCTTGTCCGAATCAGACGACGAGCAGGAAGTGACGTAATCACCCTTTGCATTGTGTGTACTTCCGGTTACCGCACTGCTGTTTGGGAGGAGATAGTAGTTGGTTTCATTGATGTTGGTGACGTGGGACTCTCTGTGCTCGGCTCCTCTTGCATCGTGATCTGAAAGTCAATGATAATATGGTTGCTTCGAAATTAATGAGGTAAAGGTTCGTGTGTTTGTTTTGTTTGCTGTTCTTGTTCGTTTTTTGTTGTATTTTGTTGTTCAAATAAAGGCTGGTAGATATCACTTTTTAATATTAATTTTAATATACACTATAATTTGTTTTACGTGTCAAATGCAAGTTCTTCTACTCACCGAGGCATGTTGAAACAATCACGATGTAACTTGTCAACACTGTGTAAAATGCACTGTCAGCGTACGTGTGAATCCTAGGCTGGACCAGAATTCACTTGTCAACAATACAGATGCAGCTTCACATGCATAGGATGAATTTGAAAGCTAATACTGTGTATCCCAACATGCTTTGGGCCCCAGAACATTGAACACAAAAATAATGCAAAAGATTCATTGGTTAAAATACATAAGCTCTGACCCTCGAGGGTTTATGTTTACAACTACTGGGCTCTTTAATCTTGTCAAATGTGATGTGTTTTACAAAGCAGTAACGTCGATATTTCAGATTAACGAATGCGCAGTCTTATCCTTTTGGTTCAATTAGGCTAAGCTTAGGTACAGTTTTTCAATTTGAGGTCTGAAATTCTAACCTGCGTTCTTCCCTGAAGTCTCTTTCGATTTCTCTCCATCCAAAGACTTTTTGTTTTTCGCGTTCTTCTTCGCGGTGTCCTCTTTCTCTACCTCGTCGGCTTCGCTTCGTGTCCTCCCGGTTTCCTGATCTCGAGTTCTCGTCTTGATTTTTTCAGACCGATAATCCGTGCGGACGTGATTGCTCGCGTTTAAGTGAGAATTCTCCAAGAGATAGAGTGGCTTTTCCGTCAGATATCCGGGCGTCTGGTTGAAATTTCGCTCTTTCTTGGAGAGCCGGCATACGTGCTGTGAACGATGATAGCAGTATCGGCAGTATCTGTTTCGACCATGGTCGCAGCGTCTGCATGTTTGACACCCTTGCAGCACGTACAGCACGGACAGATAGCGAGACATGCGTCTGCGCAGAAACCTGAAATCAAGAATAGGTGATCACTTGTCAGAACAAATTTGGGAGGACGAATTCCTTCTATTGGAATAGAGCAATAGTTTGCTATCCTTTTCCGTCAAATGTAAGCTTAAGATGTTCCAGTGTGAAACTCATTCACGGTAAACATCTCATTCTAAGGCGAATACAAGTATTAAGCCAAGGAACTTCAAAGAAATGTGTTTTGTGCGAGCACAAGAGATATGAAATGTTTCGAAACCTGGTGCGGGTGCGAGATAAGAACTCGGTTCTATTAGAACTCGAACTATTAGTTAAGATCGTTAAGGGGACTCTGTGAATAGTACGCATCTTCCTGTTGCTTTCAAAAAGTAGTTGCTGTTCTCCAAATTTTAACGTCGAACGTATGTTAAGACCTCAAAGTGGTCCCCGACTTCAAAGTGGTCTCCGTAGTTGTAATTGAACTAATTTTTTACGCAGTCCAGGGATTTTTTCATTCATATATTTGCATAAAGTTGTTGAACAAACGTACAATTTATGATACAAAGTGACATGCTTGGTTTGTCAGAATTGAAGTTGCGCATGTGCATGGCACACACGTGTCACATTTTACAAACAAGTATGAATTTACCGTGCGAAAAATTTAACAAATATCAATGTGTTATAGACGATTTTCAAAATCGCTTTTCCGAGATCAGTTTACTAAGGAGAACGGTGTACATGTACTTACAGTATCTGCGCCGTCCACAACAACAACAGCAAATCAGAAGAATGATCAACAAGATGAGTAAAGCCAGCAAAAGAAGTCCAAGTAGGAGCCAGATCCATGGCGATGAATACCACGGTGATGCTAGAAAAGAAAATACCTACATTGAGTCTTGTTTCAGGTAATAAACGCCTCGGAATTGAGAGATTCTGGACCATTCACTTTCCAACTCGATAGTTAAAATCAGGGGTCAATAGGCAGAATTTAATACTCGAGAAACAAATAATCAAATATTTCCATACACTTAAAATTGAAAATAAAGGCCATTTTTGTGTTAACTTTATGGGATGAGTTTAATTCACGATTTCACACAGATAAGTCTGTGAAACTTGATTTACTCCTTGAGTATTAAATTGAGCCCCAACAAGTGTGCCCGAGGCACATACTACCAATCCGGACAGTGGAACAACAAACAAACAAACAAATAAACGTTGTGAATTATAATATTCATAATAGATCAACGTCCGGTTAATTGGACAACGAAGAAGTATTACTCTTTCTAAATATAAATAGGTCAGCATTCGGGTGCAACGTAAAAGTGATACGTCTAGGCAAACAGTAAGGACACTGTAAAGCGACTGAAAGACAAATGTTCAAAATTACTGAAATTATAGGGGACGCGTCTAACAACTCATAATTGTAGTATTATATTTATTCAAAAATGTCAATCTTTATCTGCAGGTCATTATAATTCGATTCCACATATCCTCGATTTCTAACGGATGTGAATAGCACTTCCTGTCAGCATTTTCAAGTGCATTTTTAGCTATTTTGGTATTTTATATTACAAATCAGTTTTATTTGGGTAACGATGATATAATCAGAGTATAAAGTTGTTTCTGCGGGCCGAACCTACATGTAAATTTCAAAGGTCCAATTTCGCACGTCTTCGTCTCCTCGTACGAAGGATGGTCTGATGAGCAAACGAATACGGCGCCCTCTAGGTCGGCGGTAAGGTTTAGCAGGAGGCCGTTCACAGTCTCTGTCTCGGTGTTCATCCACTGCCCTTCATAGATGACGCCATCTTTGCTCCACTCGAGCGTTGCTGGCGGTATACCGCCGCGAGTCTCACAAATTAGAAGCGCGCTGTCGTCTAAGATGAGATTTTCGTTTGCGATGCTGCATTTGGGAAAGTTGTCGTCCGGGATGCGGGAAGCTAGTTCAAAGATATGAAAAATTGGGGTTATAACTGATAGTTTCAGGCACACATTTCATCACAGAAGTTTGTATCCGCTCCTCCAATTTAATGCAGAAATTTGACGAATTAATGACTGCAGTGATCTCTAAATTTGCCACTTCTTTTTTGCTTTGTTTTTTATGTCTCTCATTGTCTCTCAATCTGTGTTGATGTATGTCTGTGTGTATCCCTACATAACTGTACTCTTATCGATCGCCTTTATCTCAACTCATAGGCCTGCCAAAACGTTTAATTCATATCTTACATATATCTTGAACATAAGAATTGCACATTTCATTTATTGCAAGGTTAAAAGTATATTTGCAATTATATGAATAGCGAGAAGTCATGTTAATAGAGTGTTTTATCAAAGGGACAATCAAAATATTTTTATGATTTATATTCTAATGAGCACACTATATTTTTATATCCTCCCACATTTTGATGTTAAAATATAGAACATTATAGCCTTGCACATATAATGCATGTTATGAATTCTAGTCTGAACTGTAAACAATGCCACAGGGCATTACAAACATTCAGACTGCGTTGACACATTGTACACCAATTCATGCAAAGGGTAGCTTAAGCAAGAATCACTGCCAGGCCAAAATACTTGAAAATAGCATAAAAATACAGGTAACGTGGCTTTAAATGTCTACGAGAACACAACACTTACTACCAGTTTCAAGTGGACCGATCATGCACATCTTTGATTCGGTGAAAGTAACATGGCTTGAAACACACGTGAATATAGCGCCCTCTAACGAGTATGTTGATTCCATTTCGAGCACATGCTTCGATCCAGTAGAGTTGCTGGCTGCAGCTATGCTGCCAACAATTACAGATCCGTCTCTAGTCCATTCCAGTGCTGCAGGTGGATCGCCTCCACGTGATTCACAAGTAAGCTGCAGGGTCTTGTTGTTGTTTATTCTTTCCAGTGAACATTTTGGATAGTCAGACAAAGGCTCAGTTGGGCCTAAAAAGCAAGATGCGTAGGCAAATATTGAACTTCCTGCTGAAAGAAATGGTCGGCACATACACATCCCAAATTTATGGGAGCCTTTAAAATACAGGAAAGTGTTCGATACAAAGGCGAATAGTCTAGTCGAGTGCGAGAGTTTCAGATACAAAATACAAATATTCATCACAATTTAAAGGGAAGGAGTCGTCCCGTCTACGGCTGCGCGTATAGGACCCATACAACGGGTCTGTTGCTATGCTCAACATATCTCAATATCCCTTGGGCGTACCCAAAATTTGACAATAGCGGTTGTATGGAAATGGAGACTGCGGCCGAAGAAGCTTCAGATAGATGAATGGACGCAACCGAAATTTATTTGGCAAAGTCTTACAGTAATTGGAACCTACAAAATGGTGAACTATAAACATGCAACAAATGCTGAATTTGCTTCACATTAGCTGGACATTCATCGCAAGTTTCTGGAGAGCAGCAATGTTTATCAATGAGAAAGTCACGCAGCCGCAGACGGAACAACCCCCTCCGTTTTCATATTCACCAACAGAGCCACTTTGATAAGCTGCTTGTATCTACTTACCTCTGGTTGTAACACCAACGTCTGCGGATTCAATTTCAGGGCTGTTGTCAGCTGCGGTCACCCTGACCTTGAAGTTCCCAGCATCACTGTGTTGGACGTTGTCAATCACCAGGTGATATTCACCAAGTGAGGGGTCACCGGTGATAGAATATCTCGAATCGCCGTTTGTGATGGCGCCATTCAACGAGATGTCGACGCCATTTCTGGACCAGATGACGTCACCTTCTCTGTGGTCCACTTGGCTGTGAAGTACGAATCTACTTGAAACGGCAATCTCAGCAGATTCCGGTGTCCGTACGAAACTTTGTGTCTCAAGATCTGAAGAAACGAAAGATTGGTGTTGTTGAAGTAGATTTGCCAAAATGCTAGGCGGAAGGGTCGAAAGGGTTTTCCATACCAGACCGCTTATAAACCCAATAAAATGATGTTGATTTTCCCTAACCATTTTTGTACCTCGTTACCCAAAAAATTATACTTTAAACATCTTAACGGTACAATAACATGATGATCAGCTTAATTTTGGCTACAATGACCCTTACAAACCGTGAAATGGGTGTCGCTACTCTATCAGCGTGTCTTTAAATTTCCAAATCCGAGAAATCCCAATCTCCGGCGAAGGCAATCGGAATGTAGGTTACAGACTTGTTCGCTCTACGTCTAGAACATACATTTACAAAAGTCAATATCTCGATTCTGATTCCATTGATATAACATTTCCCTACAGCAAGTGCATTTCATTTTAGAGTACAAGTCCGTATATACAAGTATATTTAATACACACACACACACACACACACAAACAAATTACTTCAACTGCAAGGTAATAATATCTGTTAATTAAGTTTCGTGCCTCCTTCAATCTTCAGACAGACAGCGAGAACTTTCTGTCTGAAGATTGCAGGAGGCATGAAACTTAAGTAACAGGTATTATTACTTTGTACTTGAAGTAATTTGTGTTATTATACATACATACATACATACATACATACATACATACATACATATATATATACATACATACATACATACATACATATATATATATATATATATATATATATATATATATATATATATATATCTGTGTGTGTGTGTGTGCAACATGCTGAGACCTTCGCTAGTATAATTGAGTCAACAAATTGTTCAACCGCAAGAAGTTCAATGCCATCTATCTCAATTAATTTTGATTTATGAATATTAAAGGTTATTGTCTTACCATTCACCGACAAGGTAATTGCTGTTGTAGATATTGGATTATCCGAATCTCCTCCAGTCACGGACACCTGATAGGTTCCAGCGTCAGCTAAGGTCACATCAGTGATGACAAGGTCGTACACACCCGTTGACGGATTGCTGATGGAGACGCGGGCGTCGTTTACGGCGACGGCCAAGTCATAGTTGAGGACGATGTGGCCGTCCTTGATCCAGGACAGTGTGCCTTGCTTGTTTCCCACTGTTACGTGGAGAGTCAGGGTTTGCCCCTCGACGATGCTAAAAGATTCTGGCGTTGTAATGAACCATTGGTGTTCTGTATGAGAAAATGAACAAAAACAGTCAGTATGTAAGACTGTACCGTGCTCTTGTTTAATTTTTATTTCTGTACCCCAAACGTTCTGAACATGATCTGTTATATTTTACTCACACACTCACTCACTCACTCACTCACTTACTTACTTACTTACTTACTTACTAAGAACAGAAGCCTATTCCCTATAAAACATGTCAATTACGTTTCAATGAACTTTGTAACACACCTCTTCCAAACTCTATGCTGTATTCGTTAATTTACAGTCACATGGTATGCGCAATTTTGACGCTGATGCATGCGCATGCAAAGAGCAAGGTACTAGTCATTCATTATATTACCATGCCCTGTCCGCCGCATATTAATTGGTCGAGCTGAACCATGTGACCGAACACAAATACGCAATAATGGTTTGTTTATGTGCCCGTGAATATGAATAATATCTCAAACACTGTAACTTTTCAGCTAAAACGTAAATTGTAATTTTTACAAAGATCATAATCAATCATAAAATAGAATGGAACAATTGTTGGTTAAGTTTAGACACTTTTTTGAAAAAATCTCCGGATTTGCAAAATTTATACAGCGCGCGCACTGCTCACTGACAAGTTCTGGGGCCCCGTTGTTGTTCGCGTGGGAAATTTTCGAAAATTTTGACGGTTTTAGGGGTTCGTTTGATAATATAATGGAAATAACAGACTCCGCGCTGACATTAACGTTTATTTATGGGCGCGGGCGAGAGTAAAGCCAAAATTAACGGGTTCGGCAAGCCTCGCCCGGTAATTCTTGGCTTTCCTCTCGCCCTTGCCCATAAATAAACGTTAATGGTCAGCGCGTCGCCCGTTATTTCTATAACAGTTTCCGAATCTGTTAAGTGGTTAACAGTTTGGAAAAACAGTTGACAAGTTTGGAAGTGCCATCTACGCATGCGCACTTGAGAATGCAAAAAAGAAGATGACCGTGTCGTCTGCGACTGAGAAGAGCGATGATAGCTGAGGAACTTTTGGGGGAGTTAATGTAATAATGTGTGTTACAGAACATATTTACTAGTCATACTCGAGTAGCCAGCACACTAGTACGTTTCTTTTCCTTCGGACCTGAGAGTCGCCCAAAGCAGTATGTTTCACTCGGGAAACGGCTTCGTGAAACAGACTGTTTCGTACCGTGGACGAAGACAACAAAACACAATTGGAACTATTTTGTGATTATAAGATGAACAGTAAAAGTCACAGAATATGCTTTCTTAGAGAGAGTTTACTCAAAACATTTAGTAATTATAAATTTTTCTAGTGAAAATATCAAAACTGTAATTATCGAATTAAATGTTAATGTAGTATAACAAAAAATGTAATATTTAAAGCCATCTGCTTTTCAAAAATTGTAAATTTATCCTTTTTGACAATTTTTAAGGATAATTCATCTCATTGATACACATTCTTGAAAATGCCAAGATTAAAGGTCAAAACTTGATGATTGCTTTATTGTTTAGAGGACCTAGGTTTCGGGGTCATATCTGATTGGTTCTTTACTATTTCAAAGTGCCTCTCTAGGCCAGTCCTTAAAAAATGTTTAGGGGTCATATCTAAGTGTCCCTTAAAAAGATTAAGGGACACATCAGGGTGGTCCCTTAAAGTTTCAAGGTCAAGTCAGTGTGGTCTCTAAAAGATTTAGGGTCTCCTCGGAGTGGTCCCTGAAAGCTGCAAAGACACCTCTGTACAGTCCCTAAAAATTCCAGACAAAAACTGTTGGTTCCTGCCGTTGATATTTTAAGGTTTCAACAGACAGATGATATTGATTACATTTCTTTGCATCTACCAAAAATAGTTCATTTTTAATAGAAGGGCTGAAATAGTTCAGTGATTTTTTAAAATTTTCCAGCATTAATTAGCACACTCACAAGAGAAGGGTAGTTTAATCAAATTTACCAGGTCTCATTTCCTTGTATATGAAATGAATAAATGTACAAGACATTTTCTTAACATCTACCAAATCATTTGAAAGAGAGATCACCAAACAACATACACTACAGCAGAACTGATTTGGGTAGAGGTAGAAGGCCATTTTCCCATCGAAAATTTAAAATTTTATCATGCATCGTTTGGTGAGAGTAGTAAATGCCTACAAATCAACCTTGGAAAGGGAATTTAAACAAAATTTACAAATCAGTTACATTTACTGGGTTCTCCTCTCCTGAGAGTGCGAAAAGCTAGACACAAATGTAAAATTTGTTAGAGATGTATTTGATGATTGTGCAATTATCAATAATTTATGAAATTTGCCCTCGTCTTCACACAAAAACACTGTCAGATTGATGATTTTTAAATAGATTATGACAAAATGCTCAAGATCTTATAATCACAAAATAGTTCCAATTGTGTTACAATTCTCCGCTCTGTTTGAAATTTATCTACGCGCTCTTGGAAAATCTCCGCGCTGTGTAAAAATCTCCGCGCTGTGTAAAAATCTCCGCGCTCTTGAAAATTTCTCTCTGCGCTCTTGGAACATCTCCGCGGTGTGTAAAAATGTCTGCGCTCTTGGAAATTTATCTCCGCGCTCTTGGAACTTCTCCGCGCTGCAGTTAGACGGTATTCATGAGTGTTTCCTACCAGAAATGAATTCTAATTTCTCTGAATTTTCCCTGGTGTTCAAATTATGCTGCGCGACGATCGGCAGTTTGTTTTTGCGGCAAAAATGAAAGCTGGGCCCGCTGCCGACAAGTCTAAGCGCCTGAGCGTTTTCGACCGTCATCGATAAAATTTCAAGAAAATACACACGTATGAAGGCATGACAAAATTAACACATAATATGGGAACGCTCGGGGGGGTGATGTTTTTATCATTTTCCGATGCTTAATGACTTTCCGATACTTAAGCTTTTAGTATAAGGTTTGATCAAAATGATAGATGCCATTTTCAGTATACGCTTACTTATCTTATCATAAATTACATCATACATGGATAGATAAAAATAAAAATAAGCCTTTTAGTAATTTCGTTAGTATTATAGCAACTATGCTGATTTTTTTTTTTTTTTTTTTTTTTTTTAACTTGAACTTTCTGTTTCTACTCCTGTCAAATCAAAATGAACTCCCTCATGTCGAATTGTAATATGGCCGAGAATCCAATAGTCAACAATAACATTGCAGATTGTAAACAATGCGTACCCTTCGAAAGACTTATACTGTAATTTGTATTGCGAATAACTTCTGCGAGAACTAAAAGAAATAAACACGCATCAAATGCTGAATTTGTTTCACACTTGCTGGACATTCATCGCCAGTTTCTGGGAAGAGTCAATGTTTATCAACGAGAAAGTCGCGCAGCCGCATACGGGACGACCCCTCCCTTTTCACGTTCACCACAGACAAATAGAGAGACAGACTGGCAACGGGTATTGTTTAAGGTGAGAAGTGCTTACGTAAGCCCTCCATTTTCGCCTCGCCTCAGGGAACTCTCGCCTCTCTTTTCCGAAGAGTGCCGACCATGCATCCGTCGTTAGTTTCCGGATTTTAGCCAATTTTTAAGCGAAAGTATGCTCGGAAAAGTTTGTGTTGTTGTTGTGTGGCGCTGAGCGGAATTGGCGTGCTGGCGAAAACGGGAAAGTTTTGAGCTTCGGGAAAGTGAGTTTTACCATTTTAAAAATTCCTTTCACATTTTTATGAATATATAATGAGCGTGTTTGAACCAAATTTGAAAGTCTTTTATCGATAATGTCAGATTATTCGCAATGGTTTTACGGTCAGTCATATCGTCTTTTAAAAGTTGGTCATTGAAGGACGTGTTTATGAACCTGCTGCCGTGTTATGTTTTGATTTGCGTGAAGCAGGTTTCTGCCCTGAGAGCTCACAAAGTAAGTATGGTTGCTACGCGACTAGAAGCACGATGCCATCTCGTCGTATTTTTAGCATATTATCAACCACGAACAAAGTCTCCAATAAAATCTAACACCTGTGAAGCTCATTTTAATATGAAAAGGCCATAGTCTACAGAGACGACCATGAAACAAAAGGCATGCCACGTTGCCAGTCTGTCTTTCTTTTGTCTGTGCGTTCATCAAGAGAGCCTCTTTGACAAGCTGCTTGTATCTACTTACCTCTGGTTGTAACACTAGCGTCTGCGGATTCAATTTCAGGGCTGTTGTCAGCTGCGGTCACCCTGACCTTGAAGTTCCCAGCATCACTGTGTTGGACGTTGTCAATCATCAGGTGATATTCACCAAGTGAGGGGTCACCGGTAATAGAATATCTCGAATCGCCGTTTGTAATGGCGCCATTCAACGAGATGTCGACGCCATTTCTGGACCAGATGACGTCACCTTCTCTGTGGTCCACTTGGCTGTGAAGTACGAATCTACTTGAAACGGCAATCTCAGCAGATTCCGGTGTCCGGACGAAACTTTGTGTCTCAAGATCTGAAGAAACGAAAGATTGGTGTTGTTGAAGTAGATTTGCCAAAATGCTAGGCGGAAGGGTCGAAAGGGTTTTCCATACCAGACCGCTTATAAACCCTATAAAACGATGTTGATTTTCCCTAACCATTTTTGTACCTCGTTACTCAAAAAATGATACTTTACACATCATTCTTAACGGTACAATAACATGATGATCAGCTGATTTGTGGCTACACTGACCCTTCATAAACCGTGAAATGGGTGTCGTTACTCTATCGGCGTGTCTTTAAACTTCCAAACCTAAAGAAATCCCAATCTCTGGCGAAGGCAATCAGAATGTAGGTTAGAGACTTGTTCGCTCATTTACAAAAGTCAGTATCTCGATTCGGCTAAAATTTATTTTATTATTCGATTAATATAACATTTTCCTACAGCAAGTGCATTTCGTTTTACAGTACAAGTCTGTATATATATATATATATATATATATATATATATATATATATATATATATATATATATATATATATACACAGCATGCTGAGACCTTCACTAGTATAATCGCGTCAACGAATTGTTCAACCTCAAGAAGTTCAATGCCATCTATCTCAGTTATTGTTGATATGTGAAACTTAAAGGTTATAGTCCTACCATTCACCGACAAGGTTATTGCTGTTGTAGATATTGGATTATCAGAATCTCCTCCAGTCACGGACACCTGATAGGTTCCAGCGTCAGCTAAGGTCACATCAGTGATGACAAGGTCGTACACACCCTGTGACGGATTGCTGATGGAGACGCGGGCGTCGTTAACGGCGACGGCCAAGTCATAGTTGAGGACGATGTAGCCGTCCTTGATCCACGACAGTGTGCCACGCTTGTTTCCCACCGTTACGTGGAGGTTTAGGGTTTGCCCCTCGACGATGCTAAGAGACTCTGGCGTTCTAATGAACCACTGGTGTCCTGTATGAGAAAATGAACGAAAACAGTCAGTACGTAAAACTATGCCGTGCTCTTGTTTTTTTATTTCTGTACCCTATTTCTATTTTTGAACCTGATCTGTTGTATTTTACTTACTTACTTACTTACTTACTTACTTACTTACTTACTTACTTACTTACCAAGAACAGAAGCCTATTCCTTATAAGACATATCAATTACATTTCAATGCACTTTGTAACACACCTCTTCCAAACTCTATGCTGTGATTCATTAATTTACGGTCACATGGTATGCGCCATGCATGCAAAGAGCAAGTTACCAGTCAACAGTTTCCGAATCTGTTAACCGGTTAACAGGTCGGTAAAACAATTGACAGGGGAAGTTTAGAAGTACCATCTACGCATGTGCACTTTAGAATGCAAAAAAAGGAGATGACCGTGTCGTCTGCGACTGAGAAGAGCGATGATAGCTGAGGAACTTTGGGGGGAGAAAATGTAATGATGTGTGTTACAGAACACATTTACTAGTCATACTCGAGTAGCCAGCACACTAGTACGTTTGTTTTCCTTCAGACCTGAGAGTCGCCCAAAGCAGTATGTTACCCTCAGCATACAGCTTCGTGAAACATTGTTTCGGGCGACTGTCAAGCCCTTGGCAACAAACCTACAGTATGCCATTCCCCTCATGTACTGTCAATATGCGCATACTGTTGCTCATTTCATATGAAACTAATTTCCATCCATTCAATTTCAAGTAAAACAGTAAACAATTTCAACATTTCTGTTCCATACGAAAACCTATGTTTCTTGGATGAATGATTATCTAGTTTTCGCTAGATATCTACTGAATCCGTAACAAGACAGATTACATCTCTCTCGATTTGACTTCAATTACAAAATAATGATATCACTTACACAACTCAAACAAGTTTGCCTATTGTGACAAGACATAGGCTGGGGAGTAGCGAAGAAAAGACGTCGATGCACTACTCCAATGAAAACGTCTACAGATGCAGTTTTTCGAACATTAATATTAATTACAGATTGCCAAAATTAAATTTGCACGTTTGTGAAAAACACAATTCAATCATTCGTTCTGGGACCTCTTTGTTGTACACTGTCGTTTTGTACACCATCGGATAACATTCGACCACGAAAGCTCTACTTACTCAACACAGTCAGTGCAGCCTCCTCTGAACGGATCTCTGGACTGTTATCGGCCGCCGTGACGACGACACTATAGTTACCGGCATCAGCGACAGTCAACCCGAGGAAGGCGAGGTAATATTCCCCAGCCGAGTGGTCTCCAATGATCGATAAGCGCAGATCACCATTGATAATGCTGGCGTCACTGCTGATAGCGACGCCGTCTTTATACCATATCACGGTCCCTTCCTTGTTTTCAATCTTGCATTTCAAGAAGGTATCATTCCCCTCAACGATTTCGACGTCACTAGGCTGTTCTACAAAACGCTGAATCGCTGCGGCTGTTAAAAAGGAACATTAAACATTGTCAAATATCCAAAAGTAACATTATCAACAAATACATTTCTTTTACGGATTTCACCCCCCCCCCCCCCCCCAATCCACCTCCACATATTGATTCCAAACCAGTCCAGAGCAGTTTTGATGAAAAACATGAAATATTTATTAGATTTGAAGTAGCCCTTATATTCTATGTTGATGGTCTTGTCGGTAGAGCACGTTGCTAGTTTTTCAGTAACAATAATAAAACCATGGGCAAAATGATGAGAGGATGAAGTAACATGATCATGTTAAACCATATCTCCTTTCGGATTCTATCGTTGCAACATGCTTGAACAACAAAAAAGAAAGCACATACTGTGAACAACAAGAATTGCAGCTTGGCTCTGAATAGCTGAGTGTCCATTCTGCGCTGATACGTAAGCTATGTAAGATCCCGCGGACGACCGGTCAACATTCTGTACGAGCAGATTGTACTCTACGTTTTCTACATTGTTGATGATGTCATAGCGCCCGCTGGAGCTGACCATGTTCAGATCGTTGTTGATGATTTCGCTGCCGTCTTTGCTCCAGGACATCACTCCTTGCTTGTTCAGGACAGAGCAATTAAACATTACATCGTCTCCTTCTGTAACATTTATGCTCATTGGTTCTTCGTCGAAACTTTGCTGTTCTGTCAGTGAGAGAAGTTTACAGGCACAAGATGAATATAAATAAGGTTGTGCGTTTTAGTCACCCGGGGGGACGAGCTCGAGTTAGACTGCAGTGATTTTAAAAGTCTGCGTTTTCCTCGATAAAGCTCAATTAACCATAAGTTTAAAAGCGTTTTCCGACGATTGTTTTGTTTGTAACGTGAACTTTCTTTTTCTACTCCTGTCAAATCAACATGAACTCCCTATTATATACCTTATATACCTTTTCAGATTTTAAGAGCGTTGCCACATTTCTATAGAGATAGTCTTAAAGTTTGGTTTGCTGTCAGACAGAAAATTATTGACGCAAGTAAGACATCTTATGTGGAATTCAATGTACAAAACTTTTGTGTCTGTAGAAATGAGTGATTTAAATATTTTTGCTTATGACTCTTTCAGTAGCACCATCGGTATTTCGAAAATTTCAACAAGAATGGTTTACAGAATATTATAATTAAAGACTTTGTGATGAAGCCAAATGCGATGGAAAGTTGGAATAGAGAATGTAATTTTCAATTAAAGGAAAAGGAAGTGTGGTTACTCGCAAAAAACGTTACACAAGAAACTAAGCTTCACAGTTTTCACTGGAAATTTACCATCCGTAGATTACCAAATTGTGTTAAGCTTTTTCACTGGAAAAAAATTGATTCTCCGTTATGTAAACGTTGCCAAGTATACGACACTTACAAGCATAGATTTTGGGAATGTATTGTCGCAAAAAATATATGGAGTTTTACGGAGAAAGTAATAAGTAAGATGTTACAAATGCAAGTTGAGTTAAAATTTGTAGATGTGATCAGAGGATAATATTTCAAATCAAAGAAATTGGAAAACATTGTAAATCTTATAATTATCATAGCAAAATGGTCTATACATAAATACCATGTCTGTAATCTTGAAGAGTCATTTCCTTCTGTAATTGTCATCAGAAACTAGTTGTATCAAAGAGCTCAAGCTCAGAAAATTGAAACCTTGCTCAAAGTTATGTGATTTTTTTTGGTCACATTGTTGTAGTTTTCAGACATGTATACCCTTTACGAGAAAGAAAATAAAAATCAAAATGTGTAAAAAAAACATGAACTCCCTCATGTCGAATTTAAATCTGACCATTCATTAGTCAACAATAACATTGCAGATTGTAAACAATGCGTAGCCTTCGAACGACTTATACCTGCACTTTGTATTGCGAATAAATTATACAAGAAATAAAAGAAAAATATATCTTTGTTGTATAGAATAGAAAAATGTAAATGATTCACGAGTTGCTGCTGTTCCTTTGTGACTTCCCTTCCTTTCACTGTCATCAAATACAATTCTTTCCCCGGGCCTGGACTCGACGATATGTATTTAGGAGGGAAATATAGTTCTTTCCCGGAGATATTTGTCCGATGTTGACAGCATTTCCTTACAGCATGCGAACTGAGAGCTACCAAATCTGACTTAATGTTCACGTATCCCTCGTATAAAGTCAAAGTATTACTGAGTGTGCGCCACAAAATTTAAATATTGTGTGGACGCGATTGTTATGACTTTTTCACAATTATATTTTCATAATTTCTGTGCAAAACACATTGTCTTATTTTTTCCCCTTGGTGAGTGTTGAAATACTGAGTATTAGCCTTGCAAATACAATGTATAGACTACAAGATGCAATATCCTACATACAAATTTTATGAATTCTAGTCCAGCATGAAATTTTATTTGTCAACAACTGACATTGCACACATACAGATTGTATTGACAAACTGAAAGCCAGGTATTTCCACTGGTACTTGCAGCGTTGCCCGGATCTTCGATCGACTATCTAAGCAACGCTGCAAGCACCTGTGGGTATTTCGATGTGATTCTGGGAGAAGGAGAGGCAACTGTGTTTTTGTAAATACACCAAAAATACTTAAAAAAGGATCAGTAGTTACAGCGTGAACATCCCAGCCCACCCCCGCTACTCCGTGGATGATGATGGAGACGAACCCCGTGGGAGGATTACCTAACCTTCCGCTATGGTAAGTTCCAGGCTAACTTTCAGTCGGGGAGCACTGCATATATAGGATTGTATATATCGATAGATATTCTCACCGTAAGCAATCCAGTCTAATCGCCATCCCATAAACTCAACAGTCCGATCCGTGTCAAATATCATCCAGAATTCGTTTCCAGGTAATGAGAACGGCGGTGCTGCCGTGTAACCTTGAAAGACGTACTGCAAGGGATCGGAGGTTTTGTTGACAAAATCGAGTGTGGTCGGGTACGTCAGGCCCGTTCCGATGTAGAATTCGTCTTTGTGGCTTTCCACGGAGAAGTTCTCGTGGGTAGTGAAGGTGACAGACTTTGCCCCGGGTGCGTAAAGCGTGTATATCTTTCGGTGGCGTGGTAAATAGCCGTTCGGGTAATTCGGAGATGTGAAGAAACCGACATAGCAGTCTCGTCCGAAACAAGTTTCCTTGTCGTTCGTCGGACCTACAGAGAAATGATAGAATGAAGGTAGCGTTGCAAATGTAAAATATGTTTATTGTTTGTTGTACCCGAGACAAATACTCATTTCAAATTTCAAGGCATGGCTGAGTGACGAGAGTTGTTAGTTTTCGCCGCGATGTGGTAAGCAAAGCATCTTGTAGAGGACCAGTAACTGTAACTTTTAGTGACTTTTTCACTAATTTTTGTTTTCAATGTCAACCACAGTTTCTTGTTCTACTCCCCAAAGCATGCTGAGACGCACAGCTTGTCAATTCGGCATGTACATGTATAAACTGCACTGTTACTATTGTTCACGAGTGAATTTTGGTCAGGACTGGAATTGAAATGTGAACAATAACACTAATAACACACGCTGTGTTGACAAGTGAAATAGTAGGTATTTTTATAGCATGCTTTAGAAAGTAGAACAAGAACTTCGATTGACATACAAAAAACGCATCAATAATGCTAGATCTTCCTAACGGCTGTGTCCATATTGCATATTTCGAGAAAAAATGTGTTCCTACACATGCAATTCAGAAATACGCCGAAGACAATCATCTTACCGCCGAATTGATCGCACAGGTCGCCGGTGTAAATCATGTTGTCTGGGCATTCACATACATACTGCGTTTTCCCATCTACCGTGGTGGGTCTGTTGAAACAGGGGCCGTTCTCATCACACGGGTTGCCTAGACACGCTCCTGTGAAATAATAGCAACAGTGCATCAATACTCACCTTAAGTTTCATAATTACGTCATCAGTGACGATATTGGCACACAGTAATCACAGGTTTCGGTGGGTGCAACCATGATATGATAACAAGATAATGTTGACAGAGCACAGTATTACGATAATGCGCCCCTCAACATTGAAAGACTTTACACTTCTGCTCAAAGTTTTAGCAAAGGAACTGATAAAAATTCCTTTTCCGAATCAAAAGTGAAAATCCGGGTTCACTGTGCAGCTGCTTAGTCCATAAAAATAATGTTAATGGTATCTATGTTTCCAGGAGTCTTCAAATCTTCGAATTTCAATTTGACATGTTGTGCTTCACTTCATACCTCAACCAACCTGACCTGATAGTTAAATATGATCTTGGCTGGATAAGGGACAACTTAAAGTCATATAGCAATTGATGACAGATTCATTTCGATTTGCATTCTCATTTTAAAGTTTTCGATGTCATGATACTGCCTATTTTGTATTATGGTTCTGAAATCTGGGGTTTTACTTATTATGATGTGTTGGAAAAGGTACACAGAAAATGGTTTAGAAAGTTTTTAGGTGTACCAAGCAATACAACAAGTGAAGCTGTTTTGGGTGAATGTGGCAGATTTACTGTACACTTTTACACTATAAAGCGTTGTATTCGCTATTGGCTTAAATTACTTGAGATGCCTCAGGACCGACTTCCACGACATGCGTACACCATGTTATGTAATCTTGATAGCTTGGGTAGGCATACGTGGGCAACCTCTATAAAGAATGTTCTTTTTTCATATGGTTTCGGTTATGCCTGGCTTGCCCAGGAGATAGGCAATAAACAGCAGTTTCTGTCACTTTTTGATACGAGACTTTCAGATGTTCTTAGACAACTTTGGACTGGTAAACTTTCTTTGAAACCAAAACTCCGTACATACATGTAATTCAAAAGTTTGCTAGAACCTGAAAAATACCTTAAGTTACCATGTACTCGTAGTTTTTATACAATTGTTTGCTTGTTTTAGAGAAGGTACGATATCGATGTGATTTTGTAAATTTTGCTCACAGGGAGATGTAGAAGATGAATACCATTTTCTTCTGGAATGCCCGCTTTACACAGAACTTAGAAAACAATACTTATCACGTGCTTATTTTGAGCAACCAAACTTTCATAAATTTGTTCAACTTATGAGCACTTCTAAAACTGATGACCTTCTGAATCTATGTATTTTTGTAAACAAAGCCTTTAGCAGAGAACAATAGCTCTCTCACAAATAGTAATCCATGACTGAAACATTACTATCGTACTGTAGATATTTATGCATTGTCTATGTTTTTGTTTGTGATTCTAAGATATTTTGTTATCCCATGTATTTAAAATCTCTGTAACCCCCCTTGCATATGGGCCGGAGGCCTTGAAACGCAATAAACGAATCTGACAATCTGACAATCTGAAGTCATATACTTTAACTACTATGGAAGTTCTGATTTGTTAACTAAACTAAATGCACGCAATAGAACCAACATATAGGAGATTCCGTCTGACCGTTGTATGTCATATTACTTCAAATAAAGTGAAGTACGGCCATGCCTCATAGAGATCTAGAATGAGAAATTTTATCTCTCTCAAAATAAAGACAACAGTGTTTAGACACTACCAATTCGCTGCAATGCCATAAAATTCATTCTTTAGTTATATTGCTTCTAATAAATGTCAGAGTGGAAAACAAGGATTAAATGGGATTTGTTTTTTAGAGTTCGTATGGCTGCATTTCTTTAAATTACAGTAGCCATTGCTAAATTATAGATAGGTCGATATTACCATCCGTGTCTCCTTCATGTGGCGTGGGAGTACTCTGACCTGCAAGAGAACGGTGAATCGTAAAATGAGACAAGAAAATAGAATGAAATACTGCATTGCTCATTAATAGATGAATAGATAGTTCAGTAAGCTGCATACTTTACCGGTTGTGAAATAAGTACAAGTTAAACGTGCTGGCATTTGTTTTTAATTAGTTCACGGATAGTAGTAGTTTTGTTTCTGTTGCTGCTGCTGTTGTTGCTGCTGTTGCTAATTGTTTATAGGCTTTGCTATCAATAAAATGGTTTGAAAACATTGTATACGACGAATTACAATCTTCACGTCATAAGCGTTGAACCAAAAGTCATGATACAGTTCATGTAGACAACGAGGGTAGAGATGGTCTCACCATAAAATAGTATTTAGCTTGACTCGACTAAAGGAGTATATTACTCCATAGCAAATGTATTACTAGATTCACCTCAAGGAACCGTTGCACGCAGAAGCGGTTTGATGCGCTGACGGCTTAAAGGTACACTGTCACCTGTTCCAATTTTGCTACAGTTACCATGGAAAGAGAAAATCTAACCAATCACAGATTTTAAGCGGGTGGCCGCTTTTTAAAAACAGCGCCCTCACATATGCATTTTGAATACCAAGGAACTCCCCTTTGACCATATATGGGCATATTTAGATTACAGGCGACTGTATTCCTTTAAAGGACCAGCTCCTACTTTTGATTTTTTTAGTTTCTTGTTTTACTCCCCAAAGCATATTGAGATACATGGTATTCAGCTTGTCAAGTCAGCCTGTGCATGTGTACACTGCATTGTTATGTTGACAAGTGAATTCTGGTCCGGACTAGAATTCAAATGCAAACAATAACAGGGCATTTCACACGTATAGACGCTGTGGTGACAGGCCAAACAATTGGTGTTTCAGCATGTTTCCCGGGTAGAACAAGAAATTGCAAATTGACGTACAAAACAAAAATAGTGACAAAAAATCATCCAAAGTTACAGATATTGGCCCTGTAACTACATTATGTCTACCCCAAAAGCGGCGGAATACTGACAGAGTGCATTTCGTCATGCGTATGGGAGATATCTAATACGGTAGAGCCAAGTTGACACTAATGTCACATACCTATTTAAAGCTATTACCTTAAACTTCATCAAATATTTTAAGTTCACGCGTTGACGGAGAAAATTTAGAAATCCCGTAAATGCTATCAATAGTTAGCTTACAACATCCCGCAAAGTTTAGATCCACGGGAGATAGTGCATTCAACTACACCAACTAAATTTAATTCGTCGCGGCTGTAGTAGTATTGTTTTGTCACTAGGTTTAATATCAGGTACTTACCGAACACACTGATTATAGCCCAGGAGAACACAAGTGACCGACAAAGCACTCCTATGAACATTTTTCATCCAAGACTTGAAGAATCGAGGGCCTGCCATTACAAAAGAAATCATAATTGTTTATGTATAGATGTTTCAAACAATGCAATGGCAATAATAGTGATATTTTAGTTAAGTCATCGTTTTACCTCCCGTCATCACATTAATCGTTTTTTCTTAAGATTTGTCATTTAAGCGTTTCACAATACATTTGTACCTTTTTCTTTAACGTTAACATCCAACTATTAATTATTACCTGAGAGTAAAGTTCGACAATTTTTTTTGACCAACCAGTGAACTGTATATATGTAGACAATTATATTTTGATCAAGTTTCCATACGGTTAAAGATAGAAGTAGCACACCTTATCCCGATGCAAAATATTGTAAGAACTTGTCACAAATATAACGTTTCATAACACATTTATTATTTTCATATGTGAAGGTACAAAAAAGTGATATTTTTTGGTCGCCCACTTATATTTGGAAGATAAAGTTCACGGCTCTGCCAAGACGATTCATTGTGACAAACTTGCTATATGCAACCTTAATGTTGACATATTACTCAGGTAGACCGGATTAAACTTGACTTCTCAACAGTAAGATTTGAATTTTACAGATTACAGCGTACCTTTTTACAACGTTGAAAAGGAGGGATTTCGCCATGATTTTGGGAGGGAATTAAACAGCATGTTTGTAAATACGGCAGACATTCTGGAAAATGTATCAAAGGCCACAGATAACTGAACTTCAAGAAAGTAAAATAATTGCGAATCGTTGAAAATTGGTGGTATGGTCAAGATTAAAGGTAAAATCCTCGTTATCGAGACCATGAACTCATCGTAGCCATGGGTCTTTTCCAACTTCCATTGTACATACCTCACAATAAATGCACATTGTTGATAACCTATAGGTATGGACTCCGCCACTAAAGGGGCCATCCTTACGTATTTTTTGCCAGAGTAGGCTCCCATTATCACGCATCGCAAGTGTTCAAACTTTTGCAAAGAATTTCCTCGTGAATACTTCTTTGAATCATTCTCTTTCGTTATTCAAGAATAAAAATCTGGCTCACTGTGTCAATTTTCCTACCATAGAAACAAATTACCTAAAGTTTACCAATATTTTTAAATTCGAAATGGCCGCTATCCCTCTTGCTATGGGACAGATTAAACTTTTGTTTTCCAAGAGCAAGAAAATGATTAACATGTTTCGAAATGAGCCAACACAGTCAGAACACCATCTAAACATTCCCGAGTCAAAATACCTGTCCCGTTGAGCATTCCATCCCAAGCGGGTAAATAAACAATTTCCTGATTCTGGAGTTGATGTGAATAAATATATTTGAAAGTCAGACATGTACATTCGACGTAAATTCTAGCCTTTTTTGCCATCTTGATTACGCCTGATGATGGTACGGGCCGGTAAAACATGAAAAACATTGCATTAGAAAGATGGTAAAAGATGACAAGCGACTTTGAAAAAGAAGCATTTTTGCGCTTAGATGTGTGAGAAGCTTGACTGCCATTCAAGTTCAAGATCACCCCAGTTCTTGTAAGTGAACTTTATACCTCTTTGTCAATGAAAATACTGAATAAGAAAAATCTTGACCTTTCTGCATTGTTGAACATTCAACTGAGTAAAAATAAAGTGATCGTATGATGGCATGATTCCAGGTTTTCAAGTCAAATTATCTGGTCTTGTACTTTAGAAAGGTAATGGTTAGAGTGCAGTTTGACAAAAGAAAATAGTTTGAAGTAGATTTTCAATCGTTGTTCGACCATGGCCGCTTTTTATTGTCCCTTTTCTATTGTTGCCGTGAAAGATATCGCGATACATTGTGCAGGCCTTGAGACTGTAATTGAGATAAGTGAAATCGGTACTAAATCTTACACCTCATCAGATCTGTATCGACCAATGGGATGTGTACGTGATTTCAAAATCTACCATGCGGGACATTTTTGCGTTGCTACCGTACACTTTTTCTGGCAGGCTCGCAACAACTAGGCTGCTGTTTGTGGCCGACGACAAATAACCTCATAAAAGAGGTGGCAACCTCGATGAATACATAAGCCCTAGGACGAACAATAGCATTGTCCCTATTGTGGCTTCTTATAGCTTTTCATCAGGTCATCTTTGAACCCGTTGTGTGCATCTTACCTACTGTGCGTAGCAAACCAAGATATACTAGTATATTCTATATTTCATTCAAATGGAGAAATATGGTCAAAATATGATCTAGCTTGTGTTGCTTTGCGTATCAGCGATAGAGACCAGTCAATTCTTCGCAAATTAGAAGCGATTTTGATTTGCACAAGGTCGCAACCTAAAGACCCAATGCAATACAATCCGTCTACATCGATTCGGTGAAACCTCTAGTGTGCGCCTTGCCACAGTGAATACGATAATACTCATGGTAACGATGGAATACGGGCATCGTGAACGTGTCATTTGTCGCAGCATGACCAGAACCTCCGAAAATGAACATTTTTGTCCATTTATACTAGCCATAGAGGTGTGATCTTAATTAGATTATTTGAAAAGCCGGAGAAAGAACGCGAAACAGACGCGATAGAAAGTGCAGAACGTGAGAATGAGAGTGATGGGGTAGGGGCGGGAGAAGTAAGACACATTTTTGCGTAACGGAATTTCCTTTTAATGAGGAAAATATTTTTCATAGGTATCGGCTGAACGAAAGTCTGTCTTCTGTGTTCCCTGACGATCGACACGATACTAATTCGCAAACAAAACACAACAAAGGACTTCATGGGGTCATGGTAACACCCTAGAGAACTGTCTTAGGTCACGAAGAGTCGGCAATACAACATTATGCATATTTCACTTTATGACCTCTTGAAGATACCTCAAAACAAGACGTGGTTTAGTGAGTATAATCCCCAACACCTATCTTGAAGGGACCCAACGTTATTCTCTGCTCAATTTGCAAAACTTGTGTTCGCTTTTACTTCAACATGGAGGATCGGTCACGCATCTCCTGAGACTATGTTAATTGTATGTGAAATGAGATCAAGCGTAACGCCGTTCTGAAATGCAAAAATAAATCACTGTTGCTTCAACTACATTTATAACCAATCAACCATCGCCTTGGTCTTTCAATTCATCAATATGTTAACACCACTCACACTAAAAATACTTCTTGTGATGTAAGTTGTCTGGAATAGTTTAAAAACTTTGAGAAAAATCACACGATTATCATACGATCGACGCGTTTTCGTCCAACAGTAGACATTCGTTCATTGTCATAGCTTTATTTTTATTGCATGGATTAGTTTACTTGACACTTATAGTAAAGCTGCATTTGCCATATTTTATTTATAAACACGTCAATTAGGCTACCTTTCTTAATTAAGCACATTTGTGGATATTATCGCATTTAACAAGTCTTAAGTCTCACTGAACTCCTTTTCTCTTGTATTTAACGCTGATGGCGTGATCTCCCAAGACTGGGCAATGTTCTTCAAGTCGTTCTGAGTATCAAGTTATGATTTTTATAATAGATTTTCCGACTTAAAAGAAATAATAAAATCGATGTTATTTCCTGCTAACTAATTCATTACTGACATTTTTATCTGATCAACGGTAAATCGGAGATCATATAGAACATGACAATAGTCTATGGGTTTTCGGGGCGATACCAGAAACGCGACTTTGGACAAGGACGATGTCCTTTTAGGATGTCCATATCAGAATCGGCCGGTGGGTTGTCAGTGGGTTTAAAATGAAGCGATGTACATGGAACATTGTCAGTATTAGTAAACAAGCGTTGCTAACCAATAGTTTCTGACCTGAGTTGACCTTTTCATTGTATGATGTTTACACCTATTGGTGGACACTGTGAATGTCCGCCATTGTCAGCCTGTCTCCCCTGAATAGCCGTCAAGCAAAGTTTGTGTAGCCGATCTCAATAAAATCTGCCTGAAGCTCTTTGTACGTTCGGTTCGGTCTCAAAATGAAGAATTCTCTATCTCTTTCATGGAGGGGTCGGACAGTGATAAACGAGGGCACCTGCATGCCCCTTCAGTGTTCAGCGTTCTAATGAGAGTATATCTAGATGCATGAAGTCATATGCCGTAGCAGCCATGCGCTGAACCAAGTAACCTTAGTTTTTTATATCTTTAACGACTGCACCATCAATAAGAGCCAACTTTATGCTTTCTCCTAGACCGGCAGATTGCTTTAGAAAGAAAAACAAATTTAAAAAGCTCTCGGTAGATACTTATGCCACCACTGAATACAGCTGTACATAAAATTTTAAGCATGAATCGTAATGTATAAACAGTGAGGCGCTACTTGTTTTATGTTAGATACCGCAGTGTTTTTTTGTAAAACTTAGCGATATTCCAGCTTCTCAATGACAAAAGGAGGCGATTCGAGCACAATATTCATCGTGACAGACTTACTACGAAAAATCTGCTTTAGTTACTTAAAATTGAGACCGGTTTAAGTAACAACGTTCGTCACCCTTGGTAACAACAAATCTGAAGCGTGAAACTGTCGCTTTAAATTTGTTAATGCCTGTACCCGTGATTGAGGTTATATTTTAGTCAAAAAATTTACAATTGAAAATGGTCTGTGTTTATACTGGGACTTACAGAATCCATGTTTCCTTTTTACGGAAAGCAAGTGTTAGATGATCAGATGTGGTACGTAATAATCCTTGTATGTGTCGTACCTATAATTTGAATTAAATTAGAAGTGTCCCAGTGGAGAAAATAATTTTACTATTAAAGGAGGTAATGATAGATACTTTAAACAGCAATCTTGCAAGTCTGTGCACTAAGGCGGTTGTAAACAGCATCACTGTTTGTATGAAGTTTGTCTGCCACACAACGCATAGACTGAAAATTTCAGTCGAGTATGGGTCTGGGGTTGGACTTTGCGAAGACCCATATACGAGATCTTTCCGAGAGATTAGTGTTCACTTAATATGTAGAGAGCACGTTATGAATATGATATGGACTGCCCATCGTTATCTCTAATCTTCTTGGTGAAAAGGAAAATCACTGTTATAATATTGCAAGTGTGATAACTGAAAATATCTATAATGTATACGAAAGCTTCTGAAAGTTGTTTTCCTCATTGGTGGTCGATTCTGTGCGAGATCTGCTAGAAATGTTCACTGCAAACGATCAAGAAAGTTTATGAAGACAAAGAGTTCTACGCAAGAGAGGAAAAACTAGACACTGCTGCATTGCTGTGTAATACATCGAAGAATGGCCGATTGTTGGGACAGCTACCCGGCAATTCTGCCTTCCCGAAGAACAATAAAAAACAGACAGAAGAATTGTCAAGTCGTTACAGACAAAATATGACCAAAGTCGCAGCCTTGTCCCAGTTTATCCGTGATATCACGGAATGCTCTGACACGCAACTAATATGAACGAGAATGGTTTTGACTGTGGCATTCAGAAATTAAGACTTTGATCTAACACTCTGAAGCAATGCGATTGGATCATAGCATTACACCAGTCTTGTGCAAACAACGTACCCTCTCCTCATGGTCAAGTGCGAGTAAAATTAGATTGAAATGACTGTAACTAACCTCTGATTGATCCTTATGTTGTCAGCGGACTGCTATAAGCATTTTCAAAAGCAAGACGAATTTCCCCAGGTCCGCTTGAGACAGAGACTTGGCCTGTCAAACGGTAACAATGCGAGTATCGTTTTCCCTCGGCTCCGAAAATAACAGTGTCAGAATAATGTTGACAATCTTTTCCTTTCTGTCAACACCACAAACAAGAAGACGGTGTGCCCGACAACTTTACTTCCACCTCCGACAAGGTATGTACTTTGTTCATATTCATTGGCCTCTTAAAGGACATAATGGTGCAAGTCACGTCGCTCTCATTTGCATGTTACCTATGCTACCGAGCAAACCAACAGGACAACATCATCATTCTGTGGGCCAAGGGGGCGTGGGGCGGGGACAGCTATTCGTCTTCACTAGTACCATAGACACTATCTATGCTAGTACTATGCCTACTTGCAAACGCCTAATTGTTCATAACTAATATTGTGCGATTGTGAACTTAAAAGGGAAATGAAAATGTACAGGTTGGCCTATGTAATTGTCTCATAACCCCAAAGTACTGAAACAATACGATTAAGAAGGAAGCCAACAATCTCTTCGGAAGACTATTTACACTCTGGTCTGCAAAAAAGCCCAAATTTTCCGGCTGCTTGAATGTTTAATTTAGTTGCAAAGTAAGTTTATGGATGCTAGTTGGTCTCAAAACACCGATTTCGTTAGTACACAAGTTAAGGTAGTATGCGTCTTTAAAGTGAAAGACTTAAACTTTTCGCAAGGACACTGTCAACCTTTCTCTTTCAATATCAGGGGTCACCATGCAAATTTTGGTACCATAGAAACAAATTACCTTAAATTTACCGATATATGAAATTCAAAATGGCCGCCAACCCAAGACTATATAGGAAACAATAAAATTATCGATTTTCACAAAAAGCCGGTGAAAACGTGATTTATTGCAAGAGCTTCAAAATGAGCCTACACAAGTGGTAGATCAGCCTGAGAAAGTATTGAGAGCCGAATGTCTGTCCCCGAGGCGTATTCTACCTTAAACCCAGTAATTAGTGTTATGACAGAGAAAGATCCGTTCCTATGAACACACTGCAGTTGGATTGTCAGCACAAACCCGGCACGCCCATCCCCGCTTCGTTTCTCATGGCCAATTATTATGTCTTCACAATGGCATTTTCTTCCGCCAAATTCTCATCTCTAAATCTTTTCATTGTCGATAAATGTCAAACAAACGCGTCCACTGGCTCGTCTCACAGACGACCTGAAGATCAGGCCATGCATAGACAGGCGAGAGTCTCCCCTCTACTGTCAATAGGTCAAGCAAAAACTGCCGAGTCATTCGACCCCTTGTAACCCTGACGTCATCAGTAATTATGACAAATAGCCTAATAATTGCGGCATGGAAACAGGTCGGGGAAGCGTGGCAGATTATACATAACAGTATCTATAGGTCTTCTAGCTCGCCTTTAAAAATGTCACGTTTTCTTCGCGGAAAATAACTGGGCGTCACTGTAAATTCTGTATATCAAGTAGAATAATTTCAGTTTATGCTTGTTATTTGTTGGATAATCAAATAACAGAAAGGAAAAGTATCATGGAAACTTCATGAAAGAAAGAAAGAGGTATGCCGAAATGAAGTGATAAATCTTGAGTCGCATGAACTTTGTGAGCCATCTTTTAGGATGGTACGGAAAGTTTATTAGGAGAGCTTGTGTCTGTGGAAAAGGTGATCATCTGAAAATGCGTGATGACTACCCTCCTCAATGACTGACTACGGTGATTTGTTATTGTTTCTCTTAGTCCAGACGTGATGTACGCCGTCAACATTCAAAACTTGGCGGTCTTTGCCTGAGAATTAGAGCTAAACCTCACCCTGCTACTCTCAATCATGATTTCTGTCCACCCCCAGTGAACATTGAGAAATTTACCAAACTATATTCGGTTCCTAGATGTATAGAAAGTGTCATATTGTTTGTTTCACCGTCGGACGGTCAATTTCCTGATGTTTTCTCATGACAAAACATGATTGTTTAAAATCATGCATGCATAATTTGGAAAGGAGCTCCACGTACACCTCTCTGGTTCCCTTGACTAAATTCCACATACACGTACCACCGTGGAATGGCATGGGATTTTTCAGTCAGTTTTTTTCTTTTTTAGCGCCCATTTGCTTTTAATACGCAATCGATATCTTTCTTCAGGTAAATCCCGCCCGTTGTATATTTGTCCACTTCAGAAAACCCAAAACCCATGGCATACACATCACCTCAACATTCGCTTTGAAGATCGGTTTCCATTAGACTTTGTTCCAATGATCCACTGGTCTTAAAATTATGAATAAACTGCGAAAAAATACGAAAATGGTCAAAAGTTAAAACTCACGAATGACTTGTCACTTGTCCAACTGCTCTGATATTTGGCGTTTTATAACTGATTATGTGAATTTACTCATTTCATGCAACATACATGATTTCCTTTTTGTTGAATCCTTTATATTTTCTGAAAATTTGGTAAAATTAACTTCTTACAAAAATCTTTTTATCGGCTGTCCGAGAACTTTGGTTTGCAAAACTGTCAAATACTGAAATTTGCAGATACGAGCCTGCTACACTTACGCAACGAATTTTTCAAGTATGATGAAATCCGAACTTTCTGAATTTAAGAATATTTTTGACATCATTGGCTAAACAATCTTTTATTCAGGAAGCACAAAAATAAGTTGAAGTAACCGATGTTATATTTTTGAGAATATTTTACATGTTTTTAGATGCTAAGAAACCATTCATGATTGCTTTGCTAAAGCTAGATATGAGAATTCGAAAATATAAAATAATAACAACTGCATAATAAAGTAAGGTCTGTATATTATCAACGTCTGGAACTTTTTCATGAGAACACAAGTCTGAGAAGGATCCTATATATTTAAAGTTGCTTGGTAAATTATAACCCCATCAAAATTTCTCTAGATGGCGAAATTTTTGTATGACAACTAGGTGAGCCAATTTTCACTTTGTAGATGTGTCAAAACATCTTTTTTCCGAAATCACTATATTGATAGCTTTAAAATTGGCTTTTTGGTCTCCAGGGATGACTTACTCATTTTTTATAAAGGAATGATACCGATGAAATTTGACAATGTAAATTTAGAGGCCGATTTTCCTAAGAAATATTTCAAAAGCCCTCGAGCCTGCAGTCTAAGGTGACCTACCGATATTTCAGCGCAGGGGATGTGTGACAGTGTCATTTCACAAAAGTATGCACAGACGTCACGTCAAAACTACATCACAATATCTTTGTGACGTCAAAACAATGAGAAAGTTTCGGTGATGGAAATAGTACAGAAAAAAATAATTTCAAACCGACGTCTAATTTGCCCTGACCTGCAAGACTCTCTCAAATGACTTTGCTTTTTCGAAGTAACAACGAGCTTCACGATAAACGTCGTCTAGAAAAATTCCTTTCAATTCATCTCTCTTTGTCCATTTCTGTCTGTTTGTCTGACTGTCACTTTCGTCGAGTTTACAATGTTGACATCTCCATGGAGGCACTGCTGCATTTATTTTCTTTGTTTCCATGGAGAATATGACTCACGAACAAACTAAGGTAAGCTGACGTTTGTTCCGAGTGATTAATTGCTAAATATATGTAGAACCTTTGCGCATGGGCAGTGACGAAACTCGTCAAGAACTAAATCATTACTGCAGACAGATTGTCGCCTTGGGATATTTCCTGAGAGAATAACGTTGTCAATGGAGATTTTAAATAATCACGAGACAGAACAATTTTCAATAGTATTTATCCGCACCCGGAAATAGTACAGACAATAACAATAAGACAATAAGACAATAAGACAATAGCTTCAAGACATTGAATTTTGCAGATTTATGAAATATTATCAAAATCTGACAACAACATTTGTCCCTGACACCTAAAAACAGCGAAGTTGCCTGTTGATTACTGCCTTATAACTCGCTTACGAAATATCGCGTTCAGTCAAGCGTCTCTTGAAAGGGGTACATATGTTCGAAATCTCACTGATTTATTCGCATCACTAGAAATCACAATCGCATGATTAGATTGTCGATGAAAGTTGTTATAATCCTGGAAAGACTGATCTTTAACGAGCATTAAATCGTTATTCCAGAGAAACAAAACTTAAGTTTCCTTCGCGAGGAAAGCTCAGTTGAAAGCATCATCCACACTACTGATCCGTGTCCGAAGCTCACCTGGCCTGCATTTAGGCTAAACACAGTCCCTCCACCCACGCGGAGGCAATGCGGGCTAAATAACGATTTATTGACGATCGACAAAGAGTAGCCGTAAGCTATTCGACATTTGGCAATTTTGTGATCAATAATGCAAAGGAGTTCAGACAATGCCATTGCCCGTAATACTGAATACATATGAGGCTATTTGACCAGTTTGTGACGTCATTCAATGACTTACAGTAACTCTTTAGAGTCCCATGTAGCAGAACAGAACCTTTACTTCAAGTAATAAAATAAGCGCAGTAACGCCCATTCAGCTATTCATGCATTTCACTCGTTTAAATGTTGGTTAATTGTTTTATATCGTCAAAGTTTTGAAGAATTCTGGTCTAAAATAATGTTTTGCATACACGAGAGAGAGAGAGAGAGAGAGAGAGAGAGAGAGAGAGAGAGAGAGAGAGAGAGAGAGAGAGAGAGAGAGAGATTTATGTATTGCATGAAATCATGGTTCAATATATTATTGTAATAAAGTTTAATTTTCAAACAACTTAGATAATTCTCCCCATTCCTTCCCGCCCAACACATGAATCGTAAGGGTCCATGTGCATTGTTGAAAGTAATAAAACAGTTGACATCTTACCTAACCACCACAATTGCCTAAGTTGACAGGGGTTAAAACACCGAGGGAAAATGGAGAGAGAAAGACTCGTGCTACAAACAGGCCTAGAGACGTACACACTTGCGTCACGTGGAGAAACAGAAAAATAGACGGACAGACAGACAGATCTGCATCCTTGGCATAAGTAGCAGACAGAAATACAGAAATAAGACGGGCAGGACAGACAAGGAGACAGACAAAGACAGGTTGTCGGACAAAGAGAAAGATACAAATTGATAGAGACAGAGACGGTAAAAGGACAGAGATATACAAAATGAGATGGAAATGAACTACACAGACAATAGAGATCAATTACAAACTGACAGGTTTAGACGAACAGACAGAGTCTGGCACATACAAACAATTATTCTTCGTCGTTTTCGCACAGTTATCGTTTCTTGGCGGGCAGGCGGGCAACTTGAATTTTTCTCACATCAAGGGCGGGAATAGAAAAGGCGGGCAGTTTTTCATCATCAACGGGCGGAGAATTTTATAATTTGCTGACCGGTACCGCTGGTTACACCAAGCAAATGTGAGAAAAAATGACCATCTACGAGAGGGGGTCATACAGAGTCGAGGTATACGATCAGAGATGAGGATTAGGTTGTTTACATTGGTTTGCCAACCATGTGATTGGAAATGTCGAGAAGACGACCGTATGTTTCTGTATTCGGGAAACGACCGACGGGAAGTTATTGGAGAGTGAACCTGAGGAGAGCGGAAAAACAGGTAGGCGGAGGGGAATCATGCAGGGGGAAGGACAGTTACAAACAGATTTCACTTCCCTTCCAAAATTTCAATTTTTTTCGAAGTAACCTTGAACAGCATGCTTTATTTATATTTATGTTTATTATTAAAAATACGTCACACTTTCTGAAAATTGCAATTGGATCGTTGTCGCTACACAGGTAACTCGTATGATTCCTGAAGATTTTCTGAACATTTTACACAAAGGTTCATACCATAAATCTAGCGGTCGTCAACACCAATATTGTTAATTTCAAAGCAAGAATTTCAATTATAAGTTGATTTGTATGCAACGCAGACAGCTGGTGTTTTACGAGCCAATATCCATAAGTAACTTCAATCTAGTAACTCTGTTTTGCGACTCTGTTTTTCATCACCAACTTAGCGACCAATGGTCACGTGATGGTTTTGGAATCATGCCAATTATTAATAACTAAATGTGACATGTGAATTGTATATTAAGAGCTGTATTGATGATTATGATTGGGTGAATTGTTTTATCTTTCATTTATGTCTACCGTATGGTTGAAGCCATACCTTTTAGGTTTTGTTTAAAAAAACGAGATTTCGACAAGATCGCCCTCTTGCGGCTGTTGGGCTATCTTCATATGATGTTCATAACAAGACACACCTTGACATGGGGAAAGCTGTATCTTTAGCGATGTCATCTACAGGCTTGTCTACCTTGTAAATAATAAAGATTATGTAGTTGAAGCTTCGCCATGTCTATACTTCGAAGGAGAGCCTGAGTGTTGCAGCAAGCTGAACAAACTAATCATCAAGAAAAGTATAAGGCCTTCCCAGAAAGCGGATAAGTTCGCTCCTTGCTACCAAACTGAATTGTAACAAACGGTGATCAAAATCTTTATTGAAACAGTCTGTTCCTGTACTTTGTTCTTACTCAGTACCAATTTCTATTCTGTATAAAATTCAGAAATATTGCCTTGCACTCATGGGGTCAACGGTACCATAGCGACCGACTGATCGTTTAATTAGACTTAATGAACAGGCAGACCCCGACTTGGTAGGCTGGCGACGAACGCCGGGGGCGTTAATCACCACGTTGTTATGGTTTCATGATGATGAGATATGAAGTCTGGACACCTGCTGATAATAGAACTCCGACGGGCGGACTGTTCGATGCAAAAAGAAAATTCTTCGTTTGAAAAATTAACATGCATAGATACAGCAGAGATTGAGAACCGTTTTCACTTTTCAGCTGGGACTTACTTGTTGCAGCTGTAAGATTTATCGTCAAAACGTTATCCAGGTGCGGGCCTTTTGCTATCTTACAGTTCCTCTACCAATCCGGTTTTCCCTTACAAAGCATTTGGTTGAGCCCGTTCGCCTTTGCTTTCAACAGACCGTGAGTGATTAAAGAGTCAACAGCTTGAAAAATAGGAACATAGCAAAATTCATTCCTTTTAATGATTTTGTTACCACAGATCGGTTCCTTTCGTCTTTCCAAAAAGTGTCGAAAGCATCACTGAGCACCAAACGAGTCGACTAGGCCTAATATTTCGTTTAATTAGGCCCTACAAGATTTGTCCCGAATCTGTTAGAAATACTGCATGGATGGACAGAGGCGGAAATCACAGCGCAGTATAGGAAAGGCGATAAATCAACTGGGTAACCTTTGACAATATATTCACCGTTTTTGTTCCACAGAGCATAAGAAAGTCTATGTATTTTTGGAGTAGAACAAGAAACTGCATTTTACAAAACGGAACAGAAATCATTGGAAAAGCATCAAAGGTTACAGTTTGCTGAGCTATATGTTGTGTCATTTGAATTCATCATTCATAACCTTACTATTCCAAATTAAAACGACGCATCCATCGACATATCTGCTTTGGTTGATCTGTCGCGTCTGTATTGCCAAGTCGGCGTGGAGACGACCGGTATGGCTACTTTGAAAGTGAAAGTGAACTACTGTAGCCGTCGGAAGGTCGGAGTGTTCGTAACTCTTAACCCCGGGTCCCTGACCAATTCGAGGTAATTCATCGATCTACTCGACCGATTGTTGGACAGAGTACGGCTAGCTGACGGTGTTGGGTTCGTTGAATCCGTTTCTGCAAAATCACTTTCATAATCCTTACCTGCATGACCGACCTATGATGATTTCACGGTCAATCAACACACAGGTATGTCATCATGCTCCGTTGATGTTGACAACTCTGCTACATCAAATGTGTCTGAGATTCAGCGCTCTGTTCACTGGTAAATCTTCCGTATGACTCAATCAAGAGCCAACACGCAATTCCCACTTACATGATGATGATGATGATGATGTAGAGGCCTGTTTTAACGAAGCTTCGGGAAGCCATTTTCAGGGTCACGTGATAACGTTACCATAGTTTTTCCGGGAACAACAATGACCATTAGTCTTGGAAATAAATTTTGTCTTGGTGATTGGACCAACTGGGTGTACCAGTCATTGAGAAAAAGTAGCGTGTGCTTATAATATATATATATATATATATATATAATATATATATATATATATATATATATATATATATATATATATATATATCATTCTCAAAGTTCGTCTTCTCATCTTATAATATTGAGACATTTCCACATTTGCTCGTTCTTGCTGATGACAAGAACAGATTACATGTAAATGCGGAAACGTCGCCATCTCTCTCTCTCTCTCTCTCTCTCTCTCTCTCTCTCTCTCTCCCACACACACACACACACACACACACCACATCTCAACGAATGTCATAGCCGAATTCACTGAAAGGTCTAATCAATGGATGTGGCAAATTTTGGACAAGATAGGGTCAAGGGAAAATTGTTTCTGGTCCTTGACGTTTTAGCAAAGGTGTGGCGGTTTTCTTTTTCCCCTGTAACCACTTGTCCTTTGATATAATCTTACTATAACAATTATGCAGGCAGATACAGTCTGTGAAATACTTTCCTTTTCACATTTAAGGGTGTATAGAAAGGACAGAGTCAATTGCTTTTCCTGAAATTCGAAATTGATTGTGAGCGCGATGACGAGAAACTAATATCCTTTTACGCAGTTATGACACTACCTTGTTATCTTAGCAATCTGCCGCTGACTACTATTTCTTCGTCAATGTCCACGCAACATATGTTTCCTCGGAGGAAAAAAAAACTCTGCTGTGCAAAGTTTTGCAAACTATATTTATCTCTGCTAACGATAACTTCTTCAATTTGAAGGGCACACCAAATGTCATATCCCTATTCCTTACACCTTTCGGTCGCAGGGGACTGTTGATACAACTATACCTTTCGTATGATTTTTGTAAGGAAATACATTCTTTGATCACTCGTAACTATTTGCATATTTTCTCACAATATACTCTGATAACTGGGATTTCAGCTTAAAGGCACAGCTTCCTACCCGCTATTAAAGACAAACTATTAATTCTATCATGCGCCTTTCTTGTCAGTCATAGACCTTTCCCGCCAAGTCCGAAACATTTTGACCTTACCGACACTGCTGCCCTCGAGACACTTCACTGGCCCTTACGCCGCCATCGTGTCTGTCTCTCACCAAAGTATTATACTTCATTGTAGGTATAGCCATTGTCTATTGTTAGCATCAGTAATAATGTAGTCATCTATAGCATTAGATTACTTTGTCTTTCTCAGACTAGTCATGTTTACATGAGAATTTTGTCTGATTTTGACATTTGACTTCTTTTTTCAGAGGTAGACAAAGGGGACAAGTCTCGAGGACAAGTACGTAAGTACATTCCTGGGCTTGCACCACCTCAGGTTCGGGTTTTCCTCTCACAGGCGCCCGTGGGCTGGGTAGTCAGCTTGATCGATCGATTTTCTGCTCGATCTATTGATCCCATACTCGATAGCTCGAGCAGAAAATCGATCGGTCAGGCAGACAACCCAGCCCACGGTTGCCTGTCTTCAGTCTACTGCATCTCGTCTTCTGCAAACCCGGATGCTGGCTGATTCCACCATCGAACCGTAGAAACGTCATCCTTGGTTACATGGTTGTTGGGTGCCAATATCGTGTGCGCCGGATCGCAGAGCACCCTCATATATATTTTAGTATCCTTTTGCCTTGGTCCAGCGATCCCTGCTATGGTGAAGGGCCAAATCTATGAATGTGCGTATATCAGCTTTTGACCTATTCTATCCGTTGCCCTGTTGACCTTATCAGGGGAGAACAATTTTATTTCGGGAGGGGGGGGGGTGTCGGCATGTGAAGAGTCAAAAAATAATCATATCCTGTAATGGCTTCAGGGGGAAAATGTCCCAACTGACAGGACTTGAAAATAAACTTGTCGCAATATGTTGAAATCAGTAAACTGGAAAATATGATTCTTTTAATATTTTTTATTCATTTATTTATTTGAAGCACGCCGCCTAAGACAGCTTTAATATTATCAACATGTGTGCGCAAGTCCTATGTTTTTGCCACCATTTATGATACAATAGCTAGTCAATGATGACAGACCCTGGAAAACATATTTCTGGCTTTGTTTGCAATAAGCATTGACACGATCAGCGTTTAAATAAAGAGAGACTATTAGACTTGCTCTGGAAATAGTTTAAATGTAAAAACACAGGACAGAATTCAATCAGTCAATGAATCAATTGTGAAAAAAATGGTTACCGAGAAAAAATTGAATTGTTTCTGTATAAGGAAAATATAATTTGACCAGGACTGACAGTAGGAAAAAAATGTGACGGAAAAAATTGCTGCCATAGCCATTTCCTCCTCTCCTCCCCCAAGAGAAATTAAATGGTTACATATTGATAATGCTCCACCACTACCATTGCCTGTCAATCACGAATGTCAAACATCATGGACCCACTCCACAGGTACATGAAAGGTTATTCATCCATGCATCAGTTTATGAAGTCATTCAAAGTTTGCAAGACCATATAACCGAGGTGATTCCCTACATAACAAATCTACTTGCATGTAATTGACTGACCTTGATTTTTCCCTCAGATTTTTGTTTAGGATAACTGGCAAATTATCTCTGTGAGGAGACGCATCAAAATTACCATTAGTGACGATGACGGTTTGTAAACAGTCGTTACATTTATAGTAGAGCCACTTCGCAAGTCCCAGTAAAAACCAATCCTTCTCAACTATTCAGATTATTCGTGTGAAACTATATCACTTTCGCTCAGAGATCATGGAGTGAGGAGTTAACCGTTGATCATTCGATAATCGGGCACTCCATTACTTTTAGCCGGGTGAAAAAATTTTGCGATCGTTGAGATGATCGTTAACAGTTCAAACATGGTAAAAAAAATAAAACACATGCGAGATCTTATGATAATTTTGTTTATTAAGTGTATACACAAACATATACAATGTATAATTCGATTCATGAATTCATGACCTTGTCAAAATTGGACTTACTTCCGATCTATCAGGACGTAACCGAGATGAAATGTTTCCTGTCGTTGAGGGCGCACCGATTACAACGACGAGAGACACGCAGATTTCTACGACCGCCAACCTGATGACACTGGTACTTGTAGTAAGAATTCGTCGGAATACCATTTTAATAATTGTGAAGACTGGGTTGACAGAAAGATGACGGCAGCAAATTGGAATCGATCAATGCGATCATCGTCCATTGATTAAGGTTGCAATATGAACCAGCACAGTGGCTTCCGGCTCCTTGCAGTATCGGTCAAGTTTCCATGGAAACCTGTTGCTGTAAGCTAAATGACCCTGGTGAGATCTATAAATACGTTAAAGAAACATGCACATTTTGAAAATTTGCAACTCAAGAGGCATTTATAAGCAGTAATTCAAACTTCAAAGCCAATGGCATTTGGCGATGAATAAACGAATGATAGGACTAAGCACCGTCCCTCCACCCACGAGGGACGGTGGACTAAGTGAACAGCTTTAACAAACCGAAAAGCATGAAATGCATGGCAATGGTGACAGTGCTTCAAATTGGTGTCAATGACAAGAATCAATTTTTTGCAGACATGTGAGCAAACGAATAGTGGTTGAGTTGACATAAGCTTGCAATTAACTTGAAATAAAATGTACTACTATCATGACAGACAGCCGAACATAGCATTTGTTTTACACATTTTGATAAACTCTCACTGTATGATTGCTCTACGGTGAATAAGCCATCATTTTTTTAGTAAAATTGACAAATTTTACACTTTTGAAGTCTGCTCGTTTTCTCCAAAGGGAAAGCAAGAAGCCTACATTTGACAATGACTTCAGCGCTGACCGAAATTTGGCAAACTACACTATTCAAAATTATTGACCCGTACCCACATATGCCACATGGATTTGTCCTGTGTGGGACGATCTGATCGTTGAGAGTTCTCAGTACCAAATGAAAGCGATCACCTTCAGCATAATGCTTTGATTCAGATTTCACCCATGAGGGCGCCGTATTGTCGATTTGCTTTGCGTGACATCAGCACCCATTTCGCCGTGTCGTCTATTTGAGAGACTGTCGATGGCCTCCGACGAGTGTCACACTTATCCAGGGTATGAGTTTATACAAGGAGTGTTTAGTTTACTGCTATTTTTACATTTTTTCTCAACTTAGAAAACGCGGACAGATTGCGATTCTAAAATCCCTCGTCATCCAACATTAAGATGTGTTTGCTGTAATATCTCGACAAATAATTTTCTTTTCCAGGCCTAAAATTACTTTTCTCCCATGATAAAAGGTCGCATGAAAAATCACTGTTCTTAGAATAATCAGACAAGTTTACACTTGTTGCTCGATTAAAAAAGTATGCTTTTTTGAAATTTTGGAGTTTGTTTCAATGACATTCGATGCGGAGAATGAGATAGGTAGGAACAGAATTCATATCCACGACATTCGAACTTGAACCATTTTTTGCGTTCCGTGAAAATTTGTGGTTGCACTATCGCTGTAGAATGCGCCTCGAGAAAAGATATTCGGACTTTAAATTTTTTACAGTACATTTTGGTCTACCACTCGTGGGGTCTCATTTTCAAGTTGACGCTCGCAGACTAATTTTCACAGACTCATTTTTAAGAAACTCGAAAATTTAATTTTTGGCCATCTTGAATTTCAAGTTTCGGAAAATATTGAGTAATTTGTTTCTCTAGAACCAAATTTTGCACGGTGACCCCTGATATTAATTCTTGATTTCCAGAAGGAATGATTTAAGGTTTCCTTACGGAATCAGTGCAAAAGTTTAAGCCTTTCAATTTCCAGGCGCGTGCTACAGTAACACAAACCCGATCTCGGTGCTCTGAGTAAATAGTAAGGAAAATAAGTTTGACGTTGGGGTTTTTTTTAGTTTTAATTCGTGAAGTAAAATCGGTAGGTAGAAGTCAGTCTCCACTCAAATGAGCTGGTAATTAAAGAGTGACTTTATCAAATAGATGTCATTCATTTCACCAACATACTCTCCCAATGTTTTTGGTCAGCAAGCTAGACGTTAAAGGGGGTGGTCGTCGGAACTGCGACTTACTTGTTTATAAACAATGTATTTCATGTATGATATCTATATTCATCACTTCAACGTAGCTGCAACATATAAATTTTATGATATTCATTGTTAACAAGCATGTTCCAACTTTCATCAATCGCCAACGTACCCTTGATACAGTATTTACATCGGTCGTAGGGGTCGCTGGCAACCTTTCAGCAGAGTTCCGACGACATAGGAAATGGGGAAAAAGTGTTACCTGACGCAATGCTTCGCTTTACATCATTAACCAGGCGCGAATTAGATGGAACATTATCGTTTGTTTTATGTACATTACGATGAAGTTTGAATAACGTATGCAACCACTTGGAATTACGCCGCTGCCCCAAAATATTGCTGCGAGGAGTTTCTGAAAATGGCGCGAACGTAACAGGAACCTCCATGATGGCTTATCAAACAGAAGTAGTGCCAATGGGTTCGGTGCTCCCATTATGTTAAAATCGAGGTCCCACTCCTTTTTTAAGACTGAAAAAATATAGGACGGCCATTTTAGATTGGATGTTTTGATCAACATTAGATAATTGGACTAAAAGTTTACAAAAAAGCCCAATTTCACTCGAGAACTGAGTAGTGAATTTGCATATTTGATTAGAACTGGAGCCTCATTTTCAAATGCGCGCGTGTTGTCAACATGGCAAACCACACACCTCGCCACTGACGTAAACATATTTTATGAAGTGGTTTATAGACATTGAAAAGCGAAAAAGAAAACTGAAATTCACTTTAGTCAGGATACAATTTATTCGATACACGGAAAAATCGGAGTTTTAGCTTCAGTTGTTTTTTTTTAAATTTATAACCAATCTCGCCACAAGTCATTCAATGCACACGATACACAGGCTGGTCTTCCACGCAAAGGTTAGGGGTCATGGAGGTCTTTAGCAAGAACGATATTTCAGTCACGTGATTTTGAAAGGTTACAGATACTACATGCCGAATATGGAAGTTGTACTGCCCAGCAAATGCAAACGACACAGTGTTTTAGATCAGGTGACTGACTCAGGTCAACTCACTTCCGGTTTTCGATGTGGCTACGTGCACGCTTCTGAGCACCATGAAACACTCGAAATTTCGAAACTACCTCGAAATCTAGTCAACTTCAATGGATATAATCTCCACCTTTCGAGGCTTGAGCCAAATCGTAATGATATATAATCAAATTATAAGGTAAAAATCTAATATAAAATGTACACTTGAAACGATTTTATGCTTGCTAACGGATAAGACGCAAAGTTTGTTTCAGCACTTTTATGGTCCTAGTGCACAGACTAAATCTGAACCTAGTCTAAGGCAGATATGCCTCCAAAAATTCAGTTGAAAAGTCGTTTTCGGCTGTAAAGGTAAGAGATGCAGTTTTGTTGCCCAAGTCTTTTTAATTAGAAATGGGTGATTTTTGGACGCTGTAAAATTACACCAGCGGTTTAGAGGGTACTCTTGCAATTGAAAGTAAAATCTCATTAACATATGCAAAAGCACGACCCGGTTTCTCAACTTAATTTCACTATGATTTGAACAAATCAAATTGCATGGAATAGATTTTCATTTATTCCCTCTGCATCAAAATTGGAAGTCCTTGTAAACGCAACACATGATAAGCCATCTTCTTTCGCACTAGAAACTTACCTTTTGTGAATAGAATGCATGAATGTCGATATTCTTTAACATTTTTTATTGAGCTTTTTTTGTGTTCTTCTTAAATACCTTAATGAAAGCGCAGCTACATATTTTCTGTTTTTACCACAGCAATTGACCCGTTCAGGCCAAGATGAGAACATTTTTAAAATGTCCTATGATATAAGCTTAAGGACAAGTTGATCATTCTGGGATAGCTATATCAAAACTGCACATCAAGTTTCTCATAATCAAGGCAGAAGTAAATGTCCTTCTACAATTGGGTTTGAGCAATCAAATGTAAATCACGTGTTTACATGAACATACAACACTGTGTAAAGCGACAGGTGTGTAAATACCTGGTTCCTGCATGCATTTAGCCCTTGTTGATGTTGGTACACACACATAGCATGGCATGGTGAAGGTCCTTTGCTTTATTTTAAATATTCAATCATTTTAATTTGTTTTGATATAACGCTGACAGACAGCCGGCCTACACCAAATGACAACTCTATCTCTATGTGGACTTTATTGCGATGAAAAAACTTTAATAGGCTGGTCGGTCTTCACCACATTTAAAGGGAAAAAGTTACTCAGCCAGTTTTGCATTATTTACAACAAGTTTCACGATAAAATATCATAATAGAGTTGGTTTCATTCACTTTAAGTTGCCTGTCGTCGAGTTATATGCGGATATGCGTAACTAAAATATGTTGGTGTTTCTGGGACATTACAGAAGGACTGGCAATATTTTAATAAAGTTTGATATACATTGAGGAAACTGCCAGACGTGCCAAGACTCTGGTCAAGGCTTGCATATTTTTACTAATATTCTTTGGCAGTAAACAGAAATGATGGCAATAAGTATTTTGAGCTAGATTTCATTGATCTTTAGAACACACATTCTGCTTGAATATGGCTGAATATAGTTGTTGGCTTACTAGAGGCCATTGTGTATTTTTAGTCCAGGAACGTATGCTCTATGAAAGAGGTTGCACACTGAGAGTGGTTCGGTAATTTTTAACTGGCATTTTTAACAGCAGTTCACTTTGACAATTTTAGACAAAAGTAGATTTAGAATGTCAATTTGCATTTGTAGTGAGGGCCATTTGCATATTTAAAAAATTTTTCAAACACTTTTTGTAGACAGCTTCACCAACTGTAAATACTGCCACCAGTGACTTTTGCGGTATTTTAATCAGTTTTCAGGAATGACACTGGGAATATTCAATTACATTCACTTCACATTTTGGTTCCACTTGCAGCTACTTACAGTTTTCCACTCATTCATTTTATGCATGATACTGAACAGAAAGGAAAGTAAATTGCATCGGTGGGAATTCTGCTATGATTGACTAATCATGTTAAAAAGACATATAAAGCAGTCTGAATACTTTGTGGCTCGAAAATCCCATTTGATATCTGCAGAATTAACATATGTCTGTATAGAAACAGCAAACAGTTCGGCCTTTTTTATAGCAATGAAAATGCTATTTGAATTGAAGTAATATTGTTGATTAAAGCTGAAGTCATGGACATGGCATACTGCACAACAATATCATTTTGGTGATCCTGTGAAAGGAATATCAAAAATCTAAGGAACCTCAATAGTCAATACCATGTTTCAAAGCAAAACAGGAAAAATTGCCCAGAAATTATACAAATATGCAAATTTCACTGCAATTTGAATAAATCTAAGGGAACCCCTAGCAACAAGCATTTTTAATTTCAAGCCAATTGGACATGAGGTTTCAGATAAGATTTTTTGACTAAAAATAGCCCCAAAAATGCAAATTCTACCATGATTTGAACAAACCTAAGGTCATCCCCTAGCAACCTGCATACCAAATTTCAAACAAATCAGACGAACTGTTTCAGAGAAGAAGCTTGGAATGTGAAAAGTTGACAGACGACGGACAATGACAGACAACCACCTATTTGATAAGCTCCATGTCCCTGATAGCGGAGCTAAAAAAGGGGTAAAAAACAAAATATTTTCTGTTGTATCTAAGAAACTTCTGTAAGATCTGAAAATACAAGTCACTGTAAATGACATAGTCCCTGCTTGGTGATGAATTTGGCAGCCATTGAAAAAATTATGATGAAGTGACATTGGTCAAAGCAGAAAATGGCTGAGAAAGTATTAATCATGTGTTGATGTGCATGCACATGACATGCACACCGTTAATAATATGAATGGAATTAGTTTAGCTAAATTTGTGGAATAGTTGAGTAATAGGTGTGGCTACATATTATGAAAGTGGGTATGAAAAAGTCAGAAAAAAATGGCCAGTTGGCAGCCATATTAGATTGCATTGCGAAGAAATGCATACGTATATCATGGTGTATGTATTGTCCAAATTGCAAATTTGAAAGAAAGTAGTCAAGACAAGTTATGGTAATGGCTTAAGATATTTAAAATTTGGAACAAAATGACCACCTGGCGGCCATCTTGGATTGTGTCATGAAGAAAACTGAAATCTGCTAAAAATCTGCAAAAAATCTGAATCTGGAGTCGATATCTTGTCTGTTTACCAGCCATTGATGCAAAAATGATCAAGTTAATTATCAGACAAATATTAAGCAACTATTATCAAGTGCAACGTCATGATATTATAAAATAGTCTGGTTCCCTGACCCATTTTCCCGGTAGAGGGCGTTGGGAAATATAGGGTCAGGTACCGGCTATGTAAACATGGACGCTATTGGGTTAAAATAAAACAAGCTGTGATTGGATGAAAGTAAACCTGTAACTTTTTCTCATCTTTCTTGGGTTTCGCACTTTCAGGCTCACTTGACACCAACTTCTTGTTTGTACCATAAAGCCGTGGAGGTAGAAAGAAAGACTTCTACCTCCATGATTTAGCCACTGTGACTTAGCACACCTCTTAATACTTTTAGAACGTCGACATGATGCCTGGCATTTTTCACGAAATTCGGACACCATTCTATCCATCGAAATCAATCGTCGTTCACAGTTCCAACAAAGTTTGCTTTCAATTAGCTGTGATATCGCAGCAGTACTTGTGGAGTGTATCGAACGTGCTCGGGTCATTGGGGTCACGCCACAGTCGGCGATGACCTCAATGACCCTAGCGCGTTCGATACACGCAACAAGTACTGCTGCGATATCACAGCCAGCCTTCAATCACCTCTATTTCCCCGTACTTCTGGATTAATCCTTTCAGTTTATGTTTCCCGTCTTGTGTGCCAATGTTTTTGCAAACATAATTCTGATCCAGTCGAATTTTGACCGGCGTTTTCATGGTAGCAGCCATATTTGTTGTAGCATGTTCTGTCAGGTGACTAACCTCCGCCATCTTGAACAAAATTCTGTTCAAGATGGCTACCCGGTACCTGACCCTATATTTCCCCACGCCCTCTACCGGGGAAATGGGTCAGGGAACCAGACTATATTATAAAATTTCTAATTGAAGCCATGGCTTCTATTGGGAAATGTGTTTACTATCCCCTTGGGACAAGTGTGAAAAACCATTATATTGCTTCTGTTGCATACATTTCCTGATCTTGATATGGTTAGGTGAGTCTCATGGTGCCACCCAGTTGGCCATTGTTATGCAAATGACCTTTGATCAAGAACACTGATAAAATATGATCAATAATAAATGATGAAATTTCTTTGATGTAGGTTGAATCACAATGTTTAACAAGACATATACTTAAAGAGTTAAATTTGAACTCATTTGTAGTTTTTGAACAAAATCCAATATCATCAATTTTTACAATGATCTTGTTTGTACATGGGGTCTAGTTGAACCAGTCTATCATCTATGGAGTTAATGTTGATGCCTGTACTCTCTCTTCTTTTCTACTCTGTTGATCATTCTATTGTTCCGATCTATTGTTTGGTATACAAAAAACTGTTTTTCTCATTAGAAGACAGTTTATTGCTGAACCCAATGCTTTGATTTTGTCGACCTTGTACACTTTTCAAACGCCACTCTATTCTTTGGAAACCCTACAAGCGCCAAGTTATTTTGATGAATTTGGTGTTACTTCTTCAACTGTGTCCGCCTCCTTGTTGTCATCTCCTTCCAAAATAAAGCACTCATCAAAAAGTCGTCAATGCATTGTTTCCAAGCTTACAGCTCATCTCTCTGTTATGCATCCTTGCTCAAGACATGTCGAGACAGATGCAAAAAATTTTTACCTTGACACGGGGGTAAACCATGATCAGAAGCATTCTACGAAAAATGCTCATTACTCATGTTGATTTTCGGCCATTCTGACAATACGCAGCTGTTAAAACTTGCTTGAAATCATGGTATGCAAGAAACTCTAGCATGTTTGTGGAAATCAAACAGAAAATGGGGCATTCTCAGCTATGGATTGTTGGCCAACTTACATACATGCAGACCTGTGTATTCTGCAGTTTTGTTTGTTCAGTTCAATGATTGAAAAGACAGAAAAGATGTTAAAATTCATTTAATTGTTCCAATGTTTGTTGTTCATTTGAGAATAAAGTTTGAAAATAATCAGTTTGTGTCGATGTACCGGCACATTTGACCTCACTGTTTCACGCGGACCACTCCATGATTTGGTGCAGCTTCTATTACAGATGGAATTGGAAAACTAAAAACTTGCCCAAAACGATTGAGGACAATCCTGTCTAGGTGTGGAGTCTATTGAGGCAGCAGCTTCAATGTGGCATTTTATGGACAGTAGATATTGCTGCTTCTGTCAATCAATGGTGTTGATGAAGATTTGAAGCGTCAGGAAGTGCAGCGTAAATAGCTCCCTATTTATTCTGCCCATCAAGGGCGTCAGTAAAGATCTGAAGTGTCAGGGGGGTTGAGCAAGAATTATAATGCCGTAACCTCTCCAGGATAAGCCAGGCTGCTGCAGTACACCAGTTTGTCTACCTCAGAGTGGTTGTTTTTATTAGTTTCTCATCGTCAGATCAAGCTTTTTTGGGGGCTCGATTGAGTTTTTATTTACGATGCACCTTAAGAATACATATTTGGCGAGTATTCTGCCAAAGACACTCCACCTTATTCTACCCAAAAGCAAAATCACAGACAGTAGAAGCAAGACTGTCCATGGCAAAACTAAATTGTAGAACAAGTTTTGCTTACTTAAAGATGGCATTGACATCAAACCCACTTCTAGCTGCTCAAACAGTGTTGTTGTTGACATACGAGTTGAAAATGGTGGTTTGATAAAAACATGGATTTGTGATTTGAAACAACTTTTATTGACATTTCTAAAGAAATTAACTGCCACCGATAAAGTCAGTGAAGATGCACCAGTCAACATGCATTTTGAATTGGAACACCCTGAACACGATTTGCTTGCAGATGGTGACAGCACCAAAATCAAAGACATTGAAACTACTTCTGACAAAGGGTGAATTTTATACATGATTTTTCTCAACAAGAGACTGTTGCAAGGTATGCAAGTTGTTTACGTAGTCGTTTTTGTACTATTTATTTTCTGTTGGCTGTTGGGAGGGGGTGTGACGATTGAATTTGAATACCCTGCAGCTGGAAAAAGGGATACTTCACCTCACAGGGAATTGATGATAAAACTTTCAACAGAACAAAGTTGTGTTGTTTACTGCTCGAGATTTACACCATGGACCGTGCTCCAGTTTATCTGTCTCAGATCTGAAGAAAGAATGTTCATATGGAAATTTAAATCTTTACTCAAATAATAATTAGAGGTTACTACCCAATTATCCCCTGTTCCCATGTCGTATTCGTGTTATCTGTGTTGCGTCAGACACCAGACTTTCTCTCGTGTCTGACGCAGCACAAATGACATGAATGCTGATACGACGCAAGGGATAGGTGATAACAATTTATCATGTACCCATGCATAGAATTTTGCTAATAGTACAAAAAAACCTTAAATTTTGATGCTTTACTTTATTACACTTTGCACATAAATATCAAAATATTTGTGTGAACAGGCTCCATTCATAAACTAACCGAAGAAATCAACATCACGGGCAAAATTGCTGCAAGTCCTCCATATCTCAATGAACACAGGGGGAACTTTTTAACGTTTAATACGCTATTACAATTGATATCGATCAAAAGGTGCTTTGAATCACTCCTGATTTCCATCGCGCTCGATCGTCGTAAAGCACCGAGAGGGGCCACCATTTTGTTTGTTTACACGGAGTTGCCATGTCAACAGGCATCATGCACTTTAACAGAAAAAACATGGGAAAACATTACAAGACTCAGCAAGTATTTCCGTATTTAGCAGCCTGAAATATCCGTGTCCCTCAAAGCCCTTCAAATTTTTTCGTCAGCAACATCGCTATGCAGGCAGAGAGTGGCAGCCATTTTGTTTGTTTACATTGTATACCATCAAATTGCAAATGTAGTGAACACTCCGAGACCAATGACGTTTATCGTGCATATCTGATAGAGCAATATGTTCCTACCAGAGATCTCCGTTCTGCAGACAAGTTACGTCTGATTCCACCTCGTGGAAAATTCAGTAAAGCATACGGCCAGAGAGCCTTTTCAGTGTGTGCGCCATCGTCGTGGAATATGTTGCCTGTAGAGATTCGTACTGCAAAAAATGTTGAGTCTTTTAAACGCGGTTTGAAAACCTATCTTTTTAATCTGTATTATCAGTGATTTGTTCATGCTTTGCGGTACATTTCTTCACCGCAGGACTGCTCGTGTGGTGCGTTTTATCCCTGTCACTTGTATTTTGTAAAATACCTTATTCTTTTGTCTGTTCTGTACAGCGCACTGTGACGTATGTGTAGTGCGTTTTTCAAGAATTTTTAATAATAATAATAATAATAATAATAATAATAATATATCTTAATGTTTACCATGAAGTATCACGGCTGATATTTTACGGTAAACATCACTACGATGAGGCTACATGGGCATATGATAAAAGTCACATATGAGAATGTTCAATTATCATTTGTTGTTCTTCTTGTTCTTCCAACCGGCAAACTTATACTTATTTCGGCCTTGCGTCAAGAAACTACAAAAGGCCACCTTTCCTTAAGTTGCATTTTCCACTGTAGCACAAACTTTATTTTTTTTTACAAAACCTCACACCAGCGGAATAGCCTACATTATCCATTGCCTTTTGGAAAATGAAACTTCTCAAAGTACTCGTAGCATACTCTGTAGGTTTCACAAAGGCAGAAAAGTTTGTACTTTGAGTTGAAGCAAACACAGATCAAGTCATAATATGCTATAAATCAAATCAAAGGTACTTTTGCTTTTATCGTAATTTTTACTTTTGCAAACACAGATCATGTCATAATATGCTATAAATCAAATCACAGGTACTTTTGATGATATTCGTATTTCTAGTTTTAGAAATTGATTTAATTAAAATGAATTCTCTTTATGCTGATCTGACAACATTTTGAACATGTGTGATCAGCAATGCACACTGGTTTTCTGTCATCGTTTTGACGTCCTATTCTATTCTCCTGAGATTGTTCGGAGGGTTGAATGACTCTCCAACACTGGAGGAAATAGTTGTGATGAGACAGTCTCTTAAAAAGACTCCAAAGGACATAAAAGTCAGTGCATCATTGCAATTGTTGAAAGTAACGTTATTTTTCACATTTTTCCCTGCAGTGAAATTTAAGAATATATGTGCACTTCTAGAAAAATAGCATTTGCATGAGAGCAAAACTTTTCCCACCAGATGCACGACACTGTTCAGGTTTTGAGAATGTCCAGTGCAAGTTCACGGTTTTTTGAAACTTTTTTCCTCTTTCTGAAGCGGTGTGGTGGGCAAATCATAGATTTCGAGTGAAAGAAGTGAACATTTTATTTATCATTGGATAACTAGGATTTGCAACGAAGATTTCACATTGAGATCACAGCATTGACCATGTATGTATGCAGAGAAGGTGATAACTGCCTGGAGCATGTAGATTTGGTCATGCATGAGAAATTTCACAATTACTAGTCAGACTGGTAGACAGATAGTTGTAGATTTATAGCTCGATGAGTCTAAGGGCAAGGTATCTAACCTATGTGCAATACGTATACTGTTCACAAAATTTTTTGGCACATATGATTTTGCTCAGGGAGGCAATGGTTTCTAGTTAATTGCCAGGAATATCTGGTTTTTATTTTTCCATGAATTTGCTTCACTGGTGTATCGATGACATGGAAGCTATTCCTATAGATAAAGGTGCTTCAAAATCCACAGCGGAATTTTGCTATCTTTCTTGATATCCATGAGAATATTTGATAAAGATTCCGTGTTTATAAACGGCTGATCTACAGGAACACATTCCTCCGGAAAGCTAACTCCAGAGCGCCTGCTCTTCCTTTACAGGTAGATCACATCTTGGTGCGAGTTTCAACCGCAGATATCCTACCTGCACTTAAATGCCAAGCTCTGTTACAAATCCTTCCGTGTCCGCAGACAAAGTAGCGCACATTTTTTGTGAGTTTTTAATCACTTTCCATAACTCATGCATGAATCTTTTTTTTTATTTTATTGACAGCGTAATCTACACTAACAGAGAAAATGTCAGTTCTTTAATAACATGTAGTAATAAGTTTCAAAAAGGGACAACTAGTAAAAAAGACAATATAAAAAGAATACATCAGGGAAAATCATTTAGCATCCACATAATCAAATACAATTCTGACTATCAATATCTGTACGTCAAAGAAATGTTTTTAAAAAGGCTAAAATTTCTATTTTTCCCTCTGAACATTTCAATACACAGAGGACAAGACAAAGTCGCATTTTCACGGTAGTACACGAAATAATATTTTGGTTTCATTGAGAAGCAGAAGTGTGTTTGGTAAAGTTTTCCTTCTTCAGTCAAATGGTGAATTCATCAAACAGAACGACAGCGAACTGCTCTTTATCATTCCGCAGAAAGGCAGTGGTTTTCTGCAACGTTACTTTTTCTTGCATTGTATATAAGAAATAGAGTGTTTCATTTATTTGGGTTTTTTTATGTTATTGTATGACAGAGACAGCACAATTTTTTGTTGCTTAAAATATGCAAATTTTGAAAGGCTTGCCAAAATTAGTTTTTGAGAGGTACTTAGAACCCCATTACAGGATTTAACACAACTTGATTTCTTTACTGTTCTCAATTATTTTGCAGTTCATTTTGAGATTTTTTTCTGAAATTCTGACAGCTTGAGTTTTTTCCGAGTCTAAACAGACATTTGTTGGCTCTACTTGGTCACCATCTTCTTGGAACCTGAAAACAAATCTTTTCGAGATTTTGTGGCAGTTTTAATCGCATTATAAGTTTCTTTAAGTAGAAGATACGAGTCCTTTACTTTGCAGGGAACAGCAACATCCTTTTCAGTATTTTCTTGTGACGAAGGATTTTATGTTTTCTTGATGATACATTTGCTATATCTCTGTTTGATAAAATGACATCAGACTGGAGCAAGTAACTATTGTAGGGTTTGACGCTGCTTCACTTGAACAATCATCATTTTTTAATAATGATGATCATATCCTCTTGCTGGCAAGGGACCTGCACTACGCTCTGGAGGCCTGAGACTACGAATCTCAGCCGCATATGGATCACGGGCCCCGTAACCTGCCTTATCGACTGGGCCTCTTTCGTCAGTGTAAGGGTCACGAGAGGCATATGCATCATAGCGACCCCGCCCTCCTTCTGTTGAATAGGAACTTGCTTGGGGGTGTGACGGCGGAGCTGAACGGGACGCACCTGAAAGTAGTATTTGATATTTGGGGTGTTGAAACGAAAGACATTCAGAATATTTACATGCATTCAGTGCTGCTACTTCTAGTGAAATTTATCTGTGCTTTTGAGTCACACTTTCCCAAGAGCACAGCAATTTTCATTTTGTTTGGGTTTTGCTTATTGTCTTCCCTGCTGGTCGTCACTGTCGGCCAACAAGCCACCTAGGGTGATAAAAATATGTTGAATGAAAAGGAACTCCCCCTGAGTTTTCAAAATGTAATATTTGAGGACTTGTGCGATTTTCAAAAAAATAACTCTTTGATTTATACAACAGAACTTTAGTTTCATACGCCTTTTTTCTGTGGCAACAGGGGCTAATAGTTTGAGAATGCAATTTTTGAGTGCAAATTTTGAGTGTATTTATCGTACACGTTTTTGTTTGATTCGTGCAGATTTATGATTCCCATTCTAAGTCTCAAGAAATATTTTAAAATAATGTCCCTTAGTGGAACAACAACATTCCTGTGGAGGGAAAAAATGAATTAAAAACTATCTTCACTTGCTGTTGCCTGGCTCCTGTCAAGGAATACATTTGTTACTAGATAATGTGTTATTCAAATTGAGGATTTCACTTGCATTCGTTGGACAGTCGGTTTCCGTTGCACATTGACAATACCAGGCATTTAAATATAGAACAGATATTTGCTGGTATTTCTAGATTGAGGTTGTCTCTCTGTTTCTCAGCATTTTCCATTTGTTTCTTATACACTCTGCATCACTTATGAAGTTTCCTTTATTTTCGGTTCATGGATGTATTTTCAAGGTTGGTATACAGTTTTTATTTTATCTCTGGAACACGACACGCTTTTGGGTTCATTATTTCTCATGAATATTTTAAGAAAATTCCATGTTTTCATTTACAACATTGAAGATCACTTATTTACATGAAGTTTTGACTTTTGTTATAGTGACAAAAAACTGCTTTAGCTTTAATATTTTTCAGTACGAGAGGCATTCCAATATGTATCTTATAATCATCAACTATTTTTTTCTTTTTCTGTATTTTTTCAGGATTTGTATGGTCAGTTACTAGTCTGTTGTGCCATTCTTTGTTTTTTTTTTGTTTTTGTTGTTTCATTCTTCTTCCTTTGATTCCAAACCATTCATTGACATTTGAGCACATCGCATCATGAACATTTGAGCACAGATGACAACATTTTGTGAGAACCCTGTTTGATGACAAAGCATACAGGATCTGCATCTTCTCACTGAGTGAGGGAGCCCTTCACTGACACGAAGCGCTGGCTGTGAGAAAATATTGTTAGTAAACACAGCTGCATATGAACACACACACTATCAGAGTTTGCATGATATCTTTGTGCCTGAATATACTTCAAAAGTGACTGATTGCAAGCATTGATGTATTTTAACCCTTTCACCCCATTACTGTGTGTAGAGGTCTAACTTCACCATCACAAACAACACGATTGGGCAAAACCACAATGGTGAAAGGGTAAGGATGCTAACAGATCGCTGAGGAGTGCATTTTATGCTGATCTTAGGGCTGATGTTATAGGAACACTGAGCTATTTATTTCAGGCTACCATTTCTAACTGTTTTGTATAATTAGCTTGTATATAATGAATTTTGAATAATCTGACTGATCAACCACTTCTGCTGGAAATTCTAGTGAAGTGCAAATAAACACGTAGAATCTAAGGATGTATAACTATGAAAATTGGATTTGCTACTAGAATCTCACTTGAAATATTTTATCTATCACTGTCATGCACTAGTCTTCTTTGATTAATTTTCGGTGGGCATATTTTTCATTACTTGTCGACAAAGACTACAACTGATACACAAATTAGAAATATTGACATCTTTCCTGTTATGTGGCTAATATTTGTCTCATAAATGTGTACAATCCTACCAGTATGAAAACTGAAAATGGCACAGGAATACTTGATCTTTTTGACTGATGGATCTTTAACAGACTCAAAAATGCATAAACTGAACAAATTCCTTCCCTTTGAAAACTTATCCATTAACCTTTTCATCCTATATCCCAGTAATTGGACCGAACAAACATAGTTAAAAACAGTAGGGAGTGACACCACAGTCTGGAAGTGAAAGGGTTAAGAGAAAACGTGAGCAGACAGCAGACACAAGATAAGAGAAGTGTAACATTACCACCATAATCCCCGTAATCCCTAGACCCCGTGCTTGCATATCGGTCGTCGTAATCCCGACCACTCGGGGCACCTGAGAACACAAAAGTCAATAGAAACCCTTGTGAAGTTGTCTCAAACAAAGCTCAGGGGGACACATCACCTTGCTGCCCAGCTCTGTGAAAAAAATGACATTTCTAATAGCTCACCCGAATACCTATCTTGGAATGTTCTAGAGCCTACATGTTAGTGCACATAATCTAAAACAGTGGAAAAAGCATTAAAAACTGCGACTGGAATACAGAATCATAATTTGAGTATGCATTGTAAATAATATTGATTTCCTTGGGAAACAGGAATGCACTGATAGAAATGATACGGAATCCTTTTCGAAGAATGATTCGGGGCTATAGTGAGGATCAGTGGGATTGTCTATTCCTGTATTCAAGTCACAGTATAAACACTTATTCAACCCTCAATATTAGTGGTGGTACTGAGTACACAGCATACTACCAATAATATTTCACCATATTTCACTATAGGGCGCTGTAAATAAATTTTTTGTTTGCCGTCCGCGTGCTGGTAGGTTTTCAGAGAAAATTAAGAAAACAAACACAATGTTAACACTATTAAAAATAAAAATATTATTTTTCCAAAAGAAACTAAATAAAAAATGAGCTTATGTTAACACACTAGTGTTTTTTCTCTGTTTTTCAAAAATCCAAGGATGGCAAACAAAGAATTTTATTTAAATGGCCTAGTGTAGTGTCTGCACTGCTACCATCTACTCCTACACCGTCCAGTGTGTACATCTAATGACTACACGGCACAGAGATAGATAACTTACCATAGGACTCGTACTCTCTGGAGTAACCGCTATCCCTACCATTAGACTGACTGCTAGAATGGCCGTAATCCCGACTTGGAGGAGGAGGATTGTATTCTCTGGCACCATAGGAGTCTTCGTAACCACGGCGCCTCTCACTGGAGGGGTAATCCCTGGAGGCACTGACCGGGGGATAGTCGCGGCTTGATGAGCCACCGTAGTCCCTTGAACTGGCTGATGGATAGTCATGAGATTGGTATTCAGATCTGCTGCTTGGAGGGTAGTCACGAGAAGCATAGTCACGAGGTGCAGCGTACGAATCTCGCTCAGGAGGATAATCACGTGCTGAAGCATAAGAGTCTCTTTGCGCATAGTCATGACTGTGAACAAGCATATAAAAGATACTTGAACACTTTACATACTGATAAAATCGCAGTCAGAGTTTATTTAAACCAGAAATGAAGTGTTTCAAACTCTACTCGTCTACTTATCACTGCTTTTACTAGGTTTTTTTTTGCAGGAAATCACAACTTGGGTTACTTTGAAATTCAATGTAGAGAACTCTCACTCAGCAAAAACACCAATGGCAGACAACTTTGCATACTAATGAGATGTGTACGTTTCAATTTTGATGCCCTCAGTGGATTGGCTCTGTGTTAACATTCACAACAAACATCAGAAATATATACCTCATCACTGGGCAACATATCACATAAGTTTGACATCGAAAACTGATCATAAATGCCTACTAAGATAATCAATCTTAGCATGACGATCAATGACAAAAAAGCTTTCCTGAAGTGAAACAATCCCGATATTATAATAGAGACACTCAGAGAAATTTCTCATGTTACTTTTATCATAGACTGCTGCTGTGAGTTTGAAGTTCAACTCAGAGCTAAAATGTGTATGTAAAATGAATATTTCTGATCTCATAAACGACTGTAGGAGTTCATAGTCAGTACCTGTCCCTTGGAGGATAATCTCTGCTACTTGGTGGCTCTCTGCTCGGTGGAGGATAATCCCTAGGTGGATAATCCCTTGCCGGTGGTAAGTCCCTGGCAGACGCATAATCCCTGGATGGTGGAGGATCACGGGAGCCATAATCACTGTACCTTGATTCACCATAGCCACGATCACTTCCATATCCCCTACCTAAAAACCATCAACAAAATATTAAGCATTTCGGAATTTTTTTCCCAAAAGACATAGAACAGAATCTGTTGACAACAAAACACTGAGAAGAGTCATTATCAATGACACTGTCCAAACTGAAAATTAGTCATAATTAATTGATATGAAAATGCAATGGATAAGGCAAAAAAAATAATAGGTTTGTTTCTGGTCATTGACATGTGGCAAAAATGATGCGGTGACGCGATTTTTTTTTCATTTTTTTTTTTATTTTGGCTGGAATTTGATACATTTTCCCCTTTCTTCCATAGGGGCAAATGAAAAACAGGAAAAAAAGAGTTGACGCGCACACTTTGAAGTGATACGCGCGCTGACCAGAAACAAATCAATTTTTTTTTTGGCCTAAGTGTATGTATTGCATGCAGAGATAGAGTATGAGTGACAAACCAAGATTCTGGATTGTTAAATAACAAAATGACTCCCAGATGACCATATTGGATCATATCCTAAAACAACTGGCATCATGAATTTGCATATTATGAGTTGACACCAGGAAAAAAAAGGAAAAATCAGAAATCAAATCCAAATGCAATGTGGAATTTTACCTGGGTCTGCAGACATTAATGGAACTGGAGCAGAAGGTCCTCTCCGTTCTTCTCGAGAGCGTCCCCAATCTCCCCTGTACCCATCACCTGCAAGATCTAGATGCAGAAAAGACGTGTCACCTCTTGAGCATCTTTATGTGAGCCTGAATATCTAATCCTGCTTTCTTTGTCACAAATGTCTGAAAAATATGCTGCTTTTTCTTAAATTCTTTCACTTCTGGAACAATTTTAGCTTTTCCAACCCTTATGTTTACTCTATAGTATTGAAAAATTATGATTAGCAGTACAGGTTTACAAGAGTTAATCCAAGCTGCTTGGCCAGAAAAATGATGATGGGTGATGTATGGACAATTGATACCACTGCCACTTCAATCAATGTCTTGAAAACTTGAAGCAGTTGTAACTAGTCATCATGGATGACATAGTCCCAGTTGGATCACAAGTTTATTGGTACTGTTGATCCTTGTGTGGATTGTAAGTTCTTGTTTTTTATTGGTGTATCGCAGACAATGCACCATTGGTTACAATTTGGGATCTGAGAATCATTTCTGATTGTTTATAAAAGCTAAGACAATACATAAATACGCATACATAATGCTCTAAAGTTAATAACTGTTGCTCTTTTGTTATTGACATGTATGCATTTGAAACATGCACAGCACAGTCTGGCCTTGCCTTTGAGATTAACAAACTCACTCAGTGTAAATCACCAATGGCAGACAACTTTACATACTAATGAGATGTGTAGGTTTTGAATTTAGATGCCCTCAGTGGATTGGCTCTGTGTTAACATTCACCGAAAACATCAGAAATGAATACCTCATCACTGGGCAACATGTCGCAAAGTCTGACATTGAAAACTGGTACTCTTTGCTCAAGTCAATCATAAATCCCTACTAAGATACGCACACTCAGCATGACAATCAATGATAAAAAGCTTTGTGTGAAACAAGTGAAAAAAGCTTGAAATTACGATAAAACTCATAGAAATTTCTCATGTAACTTTTATCATACATTGCTACTGCATAGTACAATGTCATTGGTACCCAGTCCGAGTGAAATCAGTTTTTAGTAATGGTTCTAGACATGAAAAAGTTGCAACAAAATGGCTGCCCTGCAGCCATACTGGATCACACTGCCATGCATATGGATGTCATGGTGCACTAACCCTAGATCAACTTGGAATGCAATCTGTAAAAGCATTGTCTGCATAATAGCTCCGGATGTAAAAAACGAACATAATGGCCATCCAGGAGCCATAATGAAACAAATTGGCGTGCAAATGTACACCATTGTGTATTATCCCTGCATGAGGTTTGAAATAATGTGGTTCACACAAGTCAGAGAAATGGCTCTGGACGCACAGACGGACACATGAACAGGCGGAATGAATTACAGTGTTAAATCGTCCAACCATTCTGCATTCTTACCTGGATCAGGTCTTAGTCTTTTCATAGGTGGACCATGATCTGTAAAACAAAACAGTGAGGCATTAAAGATTATGCCTTTGCTGAAAATATGTAAATGGAGGAAATACAATACAATGAATGACAACAGATGAGGCCAGAAAAATCCAAGATTTCCTTGACCCCATTTCCATTATTTTTGTATAAATACAACATGTTGTCAACTCAATAGTTTCAACAAAAGTAGTATGAATCTATAAATACATAAAGCGCACTGAGAGTGCCTGAAGTTGAGTGACAATTGATTACCTTTTTATATAATCATTACATACAGAAAGCTCTTTATAGAGTTTTATACCTGCTCCCAACACTTAAAGGAAGATGCTGAGATGGCAAGAAAACTTATTGCAAGCAGAGAAGCAGCGAATCCAGCAAATGAACATTGAGAATTTCATGTGGTAAGCGTGACAATGCCATGGTTGTGGATGAGCCTACTTGGCCAGTAGTCTATCACAGATATCCTTTGAACAAATTTTACATATGAGTAACATCAATTTTTCTGGTTGCAAAATCTACTCCTTTTATGATGAATTGACAATGGAATCACGGGACTTTGTCCTCTATCCTGGAGATCATGTGGGAAATCAGTCCGTTCTGTAACGTTCAGTGCATGCCTGCACAAAGTGGACTACTTGGTATTTACCTTGCCTGGGTCCTCCTCTGCCTCTTGATAGACCCCCATCACCTGAAAGCCAACAACCACTGTCACATCAGGTCTAGGACATTCGTGGGCACAAAATTTAGGCTACTATACCACAGTTCCTACTTTTGTAGATGGCGTTTTAAATGAACTACCATATAGCTTGTCTGTAAATCATTTGGCACTGGAAGTTCATTGCTGTGGCACAACTTGAAACCTCATGTTTAGTCCCGGCTAAGAGTTTTCACTGCCAGGAACACTATCCTGCAATGTTGATGTGGACCATTGATCATAACACCTTTAGTTTGCTGTTGGTCACTTCCAAATTTGTGTTTGACCCTTGTGGTTTAGCCTTTCCCTGATGAGGGTTCTTTAGGCTTACAATTTATTGCATTAGGTCTGTCAAAGACGCTATTTTATTTGTATTTCAGGAATCAAACTTACTTTTTTTCGTTCAAATTTATTGGAGTGATTACGGTAGATGTGCAGCAAGAGCCAAGAGAGTTGTAGCTGATTGGCTATTTTGAATTTTAATTCAATACTGTCAATGATATTAGCCAACTAATGAGCTGCAACATTGAAAGACACTGCTAACCAGCTCAAAAATTTCACAAATACCTACAAATTTTTATTTGCAGAGAGAGTTTGGCAGTTTCCTTTTGGAATACGTCAGACAATATATGTATCCTAGACTTAATTGAAGAAGACAGAGCAGGAACACACAGTAAACCACAAGACAATATTTTTGTAACAGTACACCAGTATACATTACCAGGGCTCAGATTCATTTTGTGAGGGCTCCTGATATTATGTTATCGACAATGTAGAATCAGAAATATTGCTGTATGAGCAGATCTCAAATCATGGACTTGTGTTTCCAAATCTCAGAACAGCAAAGTTTCTTTCAGAAAAATTGAGTATCATTCTTCAGTGGGCTTTGAAGACTGTGAAATCTTGTGAGAAGGGACACTGAGATATCTGTTATAATTTCGTACTAAGGGCTACTCTTACAGTCGGACATAACACTGACAGCACACCACACCGTGGTCAATTTTTGAAGCTACACACTTCTCCCTACTTTTTGCTGATCACAAACCACATCCGATAAAACAACTCGAGGGGACTCCCCGTTTTATCAGTTTGTTTTTTTTACAGTCTCTCCATCTTGAACAAAACTGTTTGAAAGTCAATCAGATGACTACTCTTCCTTTCCACATGATCTCAAGTTTCAGTTAGGGCAAAAGAGTTGTGAAATATGAAATCTGTAGGTCAAGCTGCAACGATCTGAGCTCTATGTCAGCATTATAAATGAAAGGAGGATGGTTATACAGTGTGTTTAGTTCATTCACTTGCTCCATATGCCCAGATGACACACTCACAACAAAAGACAAGACAGAAGGAACATACATTTGAAATGTATGTATTTGATAGAATACACAGAATATAGATAAAATGAAAATCTAGCAAGATGGATGAATGCGTTGCTGAATGAGTAGTTTTACATAGAAAAACCTGGCATAGCCACAATATTGAGGATACAGAAGACGTACAAATGCTGCAATGTGACAGAAGAATGAGTTTGAAAAAGGATAAGTTCAACAATATGAAGGCGGTAAAGAGATTGAGAAATACAGAAACAATCAGTTGGACTATTTTACTTAAATAAACCATATGTAGAAGTTCTTTTAAAATGCTGGCAATGTTCAGGAGGGCACTTAACAGAATGACAGGAAACACTGTTAGTATATTTGTAAAACAAGTCAGGAAAATAAAGACTATTTTATCTTGGTATTCAATCTACTCATCTAGAATAAATAGTTGTTTTGATTCGATGATTTCAAGGTCCCCATTTGATATTTTTATATACAGGCAGGACACTTGACTGTGATACTCAAGACTAAAAGACAGATTTCTATAATAATGGGGGAAATTCACACATACAAATACTGTCCACAGTTGTGCTTTCATTTTGTTTCCTGTTTTTATTTTTTAAAGCATATGATTAATATATGTGATGGGTTTTGCATTTATGTTTCAGATAAATCAATGATACTGCATGCACAAACGTAGCATGTCAACCTGTCCCAGTGTAACCTGTAATTGATAAGAGTGCTTACCTCTTAGATATCCACCGCCTTGGCCACCCCTTGAACTGCGGTCAGAATAACCTCCGCGTCCCTGATATCCACCACGACCACCTCTGTCACTGAAGCCTCCACGACCCCTCATTCCAAATCCCCTAAATGACACATGGAGAGTCAAACTGTTTAGTCACCTTACAGTAAATGTGATCTTTGTAAAAAAAAAAAGTTTTCTGTAAGAGATGCCTCAAAAACTGAACAACTTTACATTTTAAACAGCACAATATGTCAAGTGTATTTCAAATATTTCAAACATAATAACAAGTTATTGGAATTGAAAATGAATCAAATGAAGTGGTGAAAATATTTTGAACCAGAAAGTTCATTAGAGTATTGGGTTTACTCAACTAAATAGAATCTAGCAATTGTGATGTGCAACTTCTTGGGAGCGAGGGGATTAAAATGAACGTCAATGTTTTTAGTAAACATAAGTAATATCTATTACAAAGGCACAAAGCATCACCAGAACACAGCGATTTCCATTCCAAATAAGAGAGATAAAGTTGTCTTTGAAATTGTGAAATTGTACATTTTTGCACTTTCAGAAAAATCTAGGCGTTTTTGATGGTATCAAATTCAGAAAAAAATTTGTTAGATACGACTTCTTTAACTCAAGCTTGCTGTAATGAGATAAAATCTCATGATGAAGTAAACCTCAACATTAAAACCTTGTACAGCTATTTTTCAAACAGATTTCCAATTTCATTCCACATTTTATCAATTCTTTGCTTCCTTTGCAGATTCGCATTGTTTCCACTACATTTACACTGAAGCACTGATAACTTGAATAGCCAAATATTTCCTGAAGCTTTGCTGGAATACCACAACTATACCATTGTGTAAAGCTTTGAAAATTGAGATTAAAATGAATGACCAAATATTTATACCTGCCACCTCCGCGTCCACCTCTGTCACCACCACGACCTCCCCCTCTCCCGCCACGACCTTTTTGATTGGGCGAGTACCCCGGTTGTTCAAATGACGGCTTGTTCGCATGGTCCACTTTAACGACTTTGCCCTGAAATTCCTAGTTGATGAAAGAGAAACAGACCGTATGACTATCTTGTTCACTGAGGATGAAATTACTTGTGCTGGTTCCGGGTAGAATTCTCCACTGGACTTGAGTTGTCACTCACATTCAATAAAAAATTGCTTGGTAGTATATAGCTCACATTTGATTTCTCATTATTGACAACAAATCAATGTATTTGCATACATTAACAACATATTTCTCAACTACCTGTACTACCAGTATTGGAGCCACTATACTGATAAATGCAATATGCAATATTTTCATGAGTTGAGATAACATTCTTGAGTGAATGGAGCACAAACTTGGCACAAAAAATACACAACACTTTAATACAAGTTACATATAAATGAATCCTTCAAACATTACATAACACTGTAGGTTGTGAAGGGACAACAGCTGTAACTCTCTATAATATTTTGAGGGATTTTTGTTCAGTAAAACAAACACATCTTCTTCTCACCAAGTACATTGGAATACAAAAGTTTTAATTTTGCCAACACAAAGGCATTTTGTAAAATAATGTCCTTGTTTACAATCAAATTCTAGTGACGACTAAAATTCAGTTGTTAACAATGACATCGAATGTTACACACATTTACAGGCAGGCAATTTGGCATGGTTTTTACGGAATAACAAGAAACAATTTTAACAGACAGAACAAAATTTTGAAAATATCTCATAAAATTGTGTATAATAAACATTGTCATTGTTTAGGGCCCTGTCACACCTTGACGATTTAGTCAGCATATACCGACGCATCAAAGTTTCTCTAAAACGTTGGCTTGCTGAACTAACGATGTATATTTCAATTTTGGGCGTATACATAGCCAGGGCTCGAAATACTTTTTTTCAACCACCTGTCCACTGGACAAGTCAAAATAAAAAGTACCTGTCCCAGTGAGAAAAGTACCTGTCCAAAATGGCATAATTTATTCTAAGAAACCATACTAGTATCAATTCAATTCAACAAACTCATGCCTGTATCATATGCAAACTGGCGTAACAGCTGTGTCAAGATAGCTCTGAGAATCTCCCAATCTAAGAGATTTGAGACATGACCTTAGATAAATCATATGGCTGCCTCCTGTAAACAGTGATTGCATATTTTCGAATTTTCTTTTACTTTTTTCTGACAGGTAAATATCCAAATAATGATTTTCAAAATTGTAAAAGGTATATACTGTAACAGCGTTTCCGTTAACGCAAAATCCTGCGTATTTTACGCAAAATAGTCTGAAATACGCAAAAAAAATCATGACTGCGTAAACTAATTAATACGCCTTGAGAAATGCCGCCCCATGACACGGACGTACTTGGCTCACACTACATTGCCTCAACGTGGTTCAATGCAGGACAAAAATAGAACATATGCACCTGCTTGCAAGTGACATTTATCATGATATTGCAACATTTTAGACTTTAGCGGACGGCAACTCTTTATGAAACCTTGTACTTCATCATCATAAAGCATTGTGTCAATCAGTTCTGTATAGACAATGACACAGATGCAAAAAATTCAAGAATCCATCGAGTCTACGTTGTTGGTAACACAATACAGTTAATCATGGTCATTAGGTCACATGTTATTTGGAAAGTGTTTACGGGTGACGATTTACACTCTGTAGGGTTGCATCTTGAGAGGTCCCGCTGGACTTTGATCAGTATCTGCTTTTTGTTGGCCCTTTGAAAACACTAATTTCATTGTCAGAAAGTATTTTCTTTTAAACTTGAACATGAAGTCATTAGGCTGCTCAACGATCATATACGAGACATGCATCACGGCATTATCATTGCAAGCGTTCAGCTACTATACCTGAAGCCCCCCACGTTATTGTTTTTTGTTAATAGAGCATGCGCATTAAAGGAAACCCCCTAGTTCGACAGAAAAGACTGCCCAACTCACTTCAGATACCGATTCCACCAGCACCGTACGAGTTGTTGATACATTTTACGCAAATAAGAACCAAGTTGCGTAAAATCGTACGCAAGTTTTGAAATTGTAACGGAAACGCTATTATATAAATTTAAACTTATGAATATTTGCTGTAGTCAATAGGTTGAAATACTGGTTGCAGGCTGAAAAAACCTACCTGTCCACTTGGACAAGTACTTTTCAAAACTACTTGTCCCAGGCCAAATTTCACTTGTCCGGGACAGGCAGACAGGTAATATTTCGAGCCCATATAGCATATTCAAAACGTAATCGTGGGTTAAAAATATGTTTTGGGTACGCTAGACAATTATCTTTATACATTTCGACTTATGAGTAACTTTCAAGTAAGGTGTGTAAATGTGTGTCAACGAGCGCATAACCTACCTACGAGCCATATGCTATCATACGTTGAAAAGTTTTATGCATGCACAAAAGCTTTCGATGACCTCACTGTACTTCGATGTATACCAGCGTGCTTCAGCGCGTTCTTAACTTATACAAAACTTACCCATAACATATTCGACATAAGCTAAGCGTATTCACAAAACTTTTCATACCATAAATCGTCAAGGTGTGACAGGGCCATTACAGTCAAATTCTAATGTGGATTGAAATTCAGTTGCAAATATCAACATTGGGTATTACACACAAGTACAGCACTAAAAAATTTCCTAGTCTGCAAGATAGGTAGCATTGGTGGATCCTGTACTCTCAATAAACACAAGTGTGGATATCACAAACACCTCAGACTGGGAGATTTGACAATCTGTAACACAACATCCTATATCAGTCTAAAAAGTTGTAGAGTAAATACCTTCCCATTCATTCCACCCACAGCTAAATCAGCATCATGAGCATTTTCATACGTAACGAACCCGAAGCCTCTCGATCTTCCTGTGACTTTGTCTTTGATTAACAGTACTAGAGAGGAAGGAAACATTGAAATATCTCTGTTAGTGAAAACACCAAACCTGTCATTCCAGACACCAAAAAACCAAGTGCTGAAACATAAAGTATTTCTTGAAGAATATTATCTGGCTTAGCTTGGCAAATAGGTATATTTGAATATTTTGTTGAAGCTGTATTTTCTGCGCATAACATCTCAAAAAATGTCAGATATTCATTTTCAAAGTAACACAATTACTGTAAATAGTTTAATTTTGATGTTTCAAAAACAAACATCAATATAAAAGCTATTCACCGTCTCTGAATGACCATTCTTCAATATAAATGGACCTTATGGTTGTTTAGTGAATTTTAAAAGGGAAAGCTATAGGCAAATTTTCACGCTATAGGAGAGGCAGAAGTTGGAGCTGCCAACAACTCACAAGGTTGTCTGTGATTGGTCATTTCTTTCCAGTTCATTATTTGACACATCTATACATTTAACCCTTTTCTTGCCAAGTTCATATTTCACCATGATTCTCACCAAGTTCATTAAACCTAGTGAAGCACACAATGTGTCCCATTTGGTGCATTTAACAAAAAATTGAACATCTGAAGCACCTGAAATCAAAGATAGAGTAAACATGATTTTTATGGACTAAAGCTGTTGGAACAGATCAAGCCAAATGGGTGGAAATACCTACGGTTTTGGTTCAATACCACTTTTCACTGAGTTGGCTGATGGGGAAGTGATTGTGTCTGGCAGGGAAAGGGGTTAAGATAGAATGCACCTTGGAGACAGATATTTGGACCCTAAAATTTGTTTCAATTCTTTTTTGATCTACCTCTTGTGGTGGCTCATTTTAAAGCTCTTGGGATAAGCAAATTGTTCACCATCTTAGTTTTTGAAAATCTCAATTTTCACAGCTCCAGGTTCAGACAGCTTGAACACTTTAAAAATTTACTTGAAAATGCTGAAAGTTTACATGACTCGCTTATTTTGGCCAGCTACAAATGCCTCAAACCCAAAATTGTCAGTGACTTAAAGCTTGTACTACACTGCTACTCCATTTTAAGTAAACTTTCAGCAAGTTTAAACAAATTTCAAGATGTTCCAGATATCACGAATGGTGAGCTGCATTAACTTCTAAAGTTGACCCATTTGACATTTTGGATACATGCAGCATTGATGCTCACTGGTGCGAGTAATTGCTTTGCTTTGTTTTAGTAGTACAGAAAATTTCTCAGCACCTGTAGTGAATTCAAGAATTTTGATTATTTATTGGAGGAAAATGATTTGTCATTTCCATACACCAAGATCCTTGCCAAATCTTTCTAGAAATTTCTTTGAATATGTCAAAAAATTCTTGCCAACCTAAAAAGAACTCTTTTATGGCTGTAGAACCTTATGTTATTTCAAAGGTTTACTGTCATTGCAAATCACTGACAATACATAAGGCCAAAAAAAAAAAAATGTTTCTGGTCAGGTCTTTCTTTAAAAAATGGTGCGGCGACGCGCATTTTATTTTATTTTATTTATTTTTTTTTTTTCCCTCAAGGGAGGGAGGAGGGTCAGTTTTATAGTTTTATCAATATAGTCACATATGTACTGTTCATGCAGTCACTGATCATGCCCCCAAAAGAATTTTCTCTTTCTCTTCAGCCATTTTGGTTTGGTGTCAGCCACGGCCGCCGGCCACAAACAGAAAAAAAAGGGTGACGCGCTGTTGTTCAAGTGACGCGCGCGCTGACCAGAAACATTTCTTTTTCTTTTTTTGGGCCTGAACATGGAAGTATGGAAAAGTCTGGAACAAATATAATGTTTTCAAAAAAGTGTTAGATGATCACATGTCATGCACAGAGATTAAATTTTCTTTCCCTTTTCATTCCTTTCACAGTCCATAGATATAATCATCAACTTTTTCTTTTGTTTTCTTTCAAAAGGCTCGAGACTACCCTCTCCCATCAGTTTCCATCTTTCGGTAGCCATGGTTGTCCCAAGACCGCAATCCTGGCTGCAATTAGCTGACTGCATTTTGTCAACAGTGGGTTAAATCTTCAACGAACTTTCTTGTCAAATTATCTTCCATTTTTCAATTGCTATTCTGAATAAGGATGTCTTTTTTGATATACAAAAATTACACTCTCAACTTTGTTGTCATGATCTTCAAAGTTTCATATTTTTTGAAATGTGCTTTAAAATAAATGCTCTTACCTTCAGAAACATTGCCATATTTACTCATTTCAAGCTCCAAAGCCAACTCGTCAGTATCTTGACTCAGCCCTGCTATGTACAATTTTGTAGGTTCATCCTTTACTGCCGAGTCACCCATTGTATACTTTTACTATAAGAAATACCCTGTGGACAAACATCACAAAAATATGTGTCATTAACCCTTTTCCTGCCAAGTCCATATTTCACCACCAGGTCAAGATGGTTAAAATTAATGAAACACAAAATATTCCATATGGTGTATTTTAACATAATACTGTACATTTGAAGGCTGTTGAAAACATAATACTGTAAAGTTGATTTTTTTTAACACAAGATGCTATAACATACCAAGCCAAGCGGGTGAAAATACGTCATGTTTTGCTCAATACCGCTTTTTACTGACTTGGCTGATGGGGAAGTGATACAGTTATTACTGTCTGGCAGGAAAGGGTTAACATTGTGTATTTGCGAGAGGTATAAAAGTTCCTTGGAAGAGTTTGTGGTTCATCAACCATTTAACTTATACCAAGTTTTTACTAACTTGAACATGGGGAAGATGCAATTGGCAAGATTCTATGACATTTGCAGAATTCTGGACTACCTGGTGAGTGTGCTGTCCACTGCAGTCAGAATTAGATTCACAGAAATCATCATTAATCAGACAAAAGTTAGACTTAGAGATACCGAGATTGATAAGAGAAAAACAGAACAGCAGCCAATCAAAAATGCCACAATTAGAAAAAATCCGGTTTTTACTTTATTCTCGGTCCTCTCTATTCAAGTATTGAACGATTTAAATTCCACAAAAATGGGAAATAGCCCCTAAAATAATCACATTCACTATATTTTCAAATTATCACGATTACTTTTGTGAATGTGAGAAGTTAGTTTTTTTTCCTGCAAAGTAAAAGTTTGAACACCTGAGCTCCACTCAGAGTCACACCTAGGGAAAACACATAACCTCCACACAATCTGATGACATTTCTGAAATGAACCATAATGTCATCGAAGCATTTCTTCAAAATGAACCCACGCATCTACAACCAAAGTTTATTCACAGTGCAACCTGCCTTTCTGTCTATTTTAGTTTAAAATATAACAACTTAAAATTTATACCCAAAGTGAACGGACACGCAAACGATGCGATTCTGAGACAACCAATCCACAGAGTGAAGCCCTTCACAGGTTCCATCATGCATAGTAAATTAATCAATCAATCACATGTGACGAGCAAATGGTATAAATATAATCAGAGATCTACATAGTGAAATCATGAGAGCAGATAAGACTGAATCTAAAGCTGGTAATATAATGCTCTGTCAGTAATGTCAATTGGAATGCTTTTTATGTACAAAACTGCGATTCCATTTCTTTGTTCTCGGCTAGGTCGGCGAATTTTTTTAACCGCGGAACACTCAGTATTTGTATCACGTGTTCTTCGAATAAATTTGTGTGAATAAATATGTCAGTTCTTGGCAGGAAAACACCGTCTGGAGGTCTTAAAGAAGACCATTTATATCTTAAATCATATGTGGATCAAAGCACGTGCTCTTTACAAAGAGAGGAGGTCACTTAATCGCTTCAACTTACCGTTAAAAGCCTCACTAGTCGGTACCACGGTACTGGCACGGATAAAAAGAAAATGGCCGACTGCCGCCACGCTTTACGTGGAATTGTGGGAAAGTAAATGAAACAATCGATGAGGGCGCACCAACGGGATGCATACCTCTGACCCACTGACCAACACGGTTACTTTATGGTACATGTTGTGGGTAGAGTGACCATGCTCTTGTGGAGTGAGTAATGTCTGGCCTTGAAGCTTCATCAATTCAGGAGAAATGTAAGAGAGTAACTATAAGTAGGTCAACAAAATTAAAATGTGTCTTCATCCATATAGGTGCGTTTCTGACTTACATATATAACAATTCTCTTCTTCAATCTTTATGGTCAATAATTAGGTATTTTGCAAAGTTGTTTACTCATGTATGTTCATTATTGCATTTATTGCATTTACTGATGCAATTTTCCCACTTTGTTCTAAGACTACTGTACCTTACAACACTCTCTGATGGTGTATGTTGAGTACTAATAACTACTATATAGTAAAAAGAATTCAGGTTGACCTATTTACGCCCGGATCTTTTTTTCACCTCGTTCTCCAAGCACTGATCGTAAAGAGACCCTGTTTTGTGGCCACACGTATTCTTCTCATTCAGGAACACGATGGTACAGTAATATGTTGATAAAATTCATAATTTTGATAAAAATGCGATTTTTCAAAATCTCTCGCAAAATCCCGTGTACTCTCGCTTACCCTAACAATTGACGGTGCCCCCGCGCGAGAAATTATAATAAAGGCAAATATAAACAAACACAGTCGCATTTAATGAGGTACATTTTGGTAAGTTTCTTTCAGATTATTCTGACATTCACCTGATTTAATTTGTTTGCTTCAATTATCTCCATGTTTGCGATTAATAATTATAATATCCCGTCTCCGGTGGGGGGCTCGCGACCGACTTTTTGTTTGTAAGTGCGCACGACCGCTATACGTGACCCCCGTCGCTTACCCTATGTTCTAACGGAACAAATTCAGCACAAACGAAAACCGCTAATTTCAAGTATCTTTACGCGTATAATGTCCCGAAACATGTTAATTTACTCCAGCCATACCTTTGTTTACTCGTCCCGTCTTTAAAATTGTGAATGGGTTTGATTTAATGTGAATTAGCGACATCAAACGAACACTCCGGACAAGCCGCGGAGTCGCACCCCCGACCATGTTTTACCTGTGCAAACAAACATGAACCTGTGACCGAAACGGTATACGCTCGTAAAAGAGGCGTAGATTTAGATCAATAGATAGGAATATGATGGAGCCATGAGCTTTAAAAATTACAACATTCAAACAACATGAACTATTCAAAACTTCCAATTTTTAAAAGATATTTCGATTTCGCGCGCGTCGCCAAGTCGGTCGCGGCCCAGACGTACAATGAGGTCAACGAACTCCTGTGTATGTTACAAGCCGATGAAAGGCGCGCGCGCGCCGTATCTCCTGGCCTGGGAAAAATATAGGCCTATGTGCATATCGCGCAAAGTGAGGAGTTTGTGAAAGGATGTTTGGATACGTCAGAAAGATAAAGTTTTACAATGAGTAGGGATGTAGAGTATTTCTTTTCAAGTACACTCAGTGTGACAGTTTTCGGACGACCTCAGTTTTCGGACATTTAGTGACATGCTGTTAGTTACACTCACTTCGCTCCGTATTGATAGCGTTTTACAGGTCGTGTGACCTCATATTAAGTCAGGTGATGCTGATGTCCCGTTTTCAATAGTTTTTTTGGTAGAAGCTATCGAGTTCGCTACGAGCGGCGGTCACAAATTGTCGTCTGATACCGCGTCAGTGATACTGTCAACATACTGCCGTCATGTCAAAGTAACTGAAATTTTGACTAAAGTCCTGATTTAGCATTGAATTTTGAATGTGGGGGAGAATAATGATTTTGAAAATATTCTTTCCATTGTTCGCTACGATTGCATGTAGTTTCAACGAAAACTGCGCAGCTGTTTCTAGAAAAAAAAGTACATTTAATGAACGTATGAAGTGTACAAGTTTTCGGACAGACAATATTTAGCATAATTGTGTAAACGTAAGTGACTTACCGCGTAAAAACTTGACAGGTAAATAATGTCATACGATGAAATATACTCGCTATTTTTATTAATAATGCCTGTGCGATTCTAATACAAACAAAATATGCAATGGAAACAATTATAAGTAATACTCACTGAACAAACTTAGCGAAGTTAGCCACATCGTACGATACAAGGTGCCGAAAGCAACACACACAGAGGCAGCCCGTGTCCGATATCTAGCGCTATACACTTCGAAATATAGTTGAGTCGTCCATGGATCAAACATAACTAATTATCATGAAATATTCTTATATACAGTTTTCTAAACACATCGAAATTAAAAATCGGTGGTTTGAGGTTTCAAATTATCAATACTTAGCTCCTAATCACATTCCAAACACGACGTCCGATTTCTGGGATTGCAGTCCGATTACTACGCCATCGACATGGGGTCAAAACTTTGGCAACTTTGACCCCGAAATATCACTCCCGTCGTATCAACTGAGTTTGAGAATAACCACAATAAAGTTTCGAAAGGTACGGTAATAAGATTTCGTATTGCTGGTCATTTACGAAACGACTTTAGGCGAAATTTACTACCCTGTCCGAATTCTGTCACACTGAGTGTATTGCTGTCAAATTGCCGTGATTAAACATATCCAGTCCGGCCGGGGCTGACACCGCCGGGATGGAGTGGCGGAGGTCGATCATCACACGGAAGGACGTGAAAATGTTCTGATGCGACGTAGTCCGTCCCTTAGTTTATTCTCAGTGCATGGAGCCTTAGCTTATTATTTACGCGTTTGGAAATGTGTGATTTACAAAATATCCGCAAAAAAGTAATGCGAGATAGTAGTAGGAAAACTTTACATGGTATGATCTATCAACGCCAACGCCGGTCTCTGGGTAAATATTGTCGAGGCTGGGTGATCGTACTCAAACATCCCCGGGCTCTCGCTTTGTTCAAAGTTGCGACTTGGCATCAATGAATGACTTTCCTTCAGGATGTCTATAAAATAAATCCAAACTATCATTGGATGATATTTTAAAAATAAAGCCCTCCCATATCACTCGGGTTGATTGTCTTCTCTAAAACTTGCGCAATGATTGGTCCTTTCCGAATATTTCTCAATTTTATACCACGTGGGGGGAAGTTCATCAACAACAAGGTCTGTGAGTGGTTCGCAAATTGCAACTTTCGTCTCACAAGATTGTCAATCAAACAGTGTCGCGTCCCACGTTTTGTCTCCGCACTCCAGGGTGAAAAGAATCACTTTGCGAGCAGACAACGAACATTTTAATGAATTGATCATTTTTCAACATTAAAAGTTATATAAATGACAACTTTAACTCACAAAAAATAACATGATGATGAGACAAAGATTGAATGAGGGAAAGTCCTGACACATTTCTATGAAATCCAGGATAACTATTTGTACTGTTGTTTGTTGATAGTTATAATTTCCAACACGTCTGTATCTTTTCAGGTCATAAATACAACACTTTACTCGTTCCTTTAGCAATGACTCATACTTTAACATCTGCATAATTTATTCTTCAACACAAAAGTCACTTTTCTTTGGCTATGGTACGTCCACTCTCTCTCGAAAGAAATTATGACACCTTCAATATCCAGAAAACAGTGTAGCACATAGGATTTTATTTCAAATACTACATGAATATGCAGACAAAAATCAATAGATGAAAATTTTGTTCAATGCTATACATGTATATCATTGATATAGGAAATATACCAGTGTATCCAGAAATACCAAGTGTACAAATATAGTGTGAAATAAATTTGGCATCTACTTGAATATTTAGGGGTGCCCAGAAATAAATATTAAATAAACATTATTTATTGCTTGGTATGCTTTTCACAAAACTGATGAAGAATGAATGAATGAAAATTTTAGTATGATTACGTTTAGCTGTGAATACCATGTTGTGGACTACAGTTTGAAATAAGATAACCAAGGTGAAAATCAGCAAGCCGTAGATCTATTATTGACCCTGTTTGAAACTGTCCCTCAGCTACAACATCATGTATTCACCTGGAGGTACAAGAATCTCATCCACCTGTAACGGTACCCTTCAAACCACAAGTTGTCTGAGCTCCGCCAATGACCAAAGAGACACAATGAACAAAAGATGCCGGAGAATCATAATTTCATTTATTTTATCATTTCTTCCCGACCTTCCTTATTTTCATTTTCGGACAAATGATAGTATAATATGGAAGGGATTGAGAGATATCAATCCCCAACTCTTTCTGTATATTACAAAATCACAAATAACTGAAAAAACATGGAGAGGCTTAATCACGTCATGGTCTCCAAACCGATTCTGTAAAATAGTTTACCCTAATTGCCTTTTTGGGAATGTGCAACTTTGTAATCAACTTGCTGTGTGTATTTCAGGCGAGATAAACACTTGCGAGTGTAAAATTGGCGTCATCCTCATACTCACTTCAGCTTCACAGGGCAGGTATGGATTTTGAGTGTGAGATGCTGCGGTGTCATTTCTTCACTAGACTCACTGACGACGGTCAGATCTGACTATTCCCGACAGTACAAGCATCATATCATGCATTTCCAGTTATCTCTTTCACAAACATTCATTCAGTAGGGTTTTGCGAAGCATCTTGTAAAATAAATAAATAAATAAATATCTCACATTTCCTGACGCAGAATATAGATGTGTTTGTTGAAAATGCCCATTTAACCAATATTTTATCAAAAGTGCCTGCCAAGGCTGCGTTCACAAATAACGGTGGGGGGGAGGCTGGAGGAATCGCGATTGAAATCTTTTTTTTCCAGATCCCCCCTCAATACCCACAAAAATTTTCGAGTTCAATTTCCCAACCCCCCCCCCCCCCTCCATTATCATCAGTGTTCTTCCCAGGATTTTCTGGCAGAGTGGGGGCTAATTTGCATGACAATAAACGTAATTGTTATGGTAATGATTTTCTATTGTTTTCCAAATTAAAGAGTGGCGGCCACCACTCTATAATTGCTAAGGGGCTAACACTGATCATATTGCTGCATATGTATTAGGGATGCACGCAAAGAAAATATAAACATCTATTGGGCAGTTCTGCTCAGAAATGTTCAACACTACCTGTTATTAACAGTTTGTAGAGCCATATTCCTAAGGCAAGTTCTTAAATTGATTCATTTTTAGAAACAATAGTGGATTTTTTTTATCAGTCAAAGCCGATTTAAGTTAATCCAACTCAATCTGGCCATGCCAATGGTACCTGCTGAAGAGCACACAAAATGATGACCATGAAAGAGTATGCAAATTGTGAATTCCTGGCTACATTAAATGCTAGTTATAAGTTGTACAAAATTGACAATACCAATAAGGAAGGATAAAATATTTCATCAAATAAAATTTAATCGCTGGAATTTTTGGTGAAATAATGGTAAATTTGGTAAAATTAAAATAATTCAATCTAGTCACACATTTTTCATTTAAATTAGAGTCTTTACTGTACAAAGTTTTACTTTTTAGTATTATTTTACAATGAGAATATGAAAATTTAGAAAATCAAGCAGGGTGACCCGTATCTTTTTTCTTTAATATTAAGGGACCATTCTTCCCATGGGTATAGCATTGTCCACTCACCCATGCTCAAACCAGGCTGTGCGTATGTACATAACTTTTGTGTATACTGAGTATCCTTGCATAAACGATGAATCACTTATAATAAACTGTCCAATGTCAGATTTTTATGTTGCTGTTTACTACTGTGTTACTGTGAGTGGACAATGTGGGGGCCATACCCGTCCGAAGATGGTCCCTTCCATATCACATAATGCAAGCTCCAAGCTTGGAGCTTTTTCCCATGATTCAAATTACATGGGCAACTTCCTGTACAATTTTTATCATTTTTTTAAAAAATCGCGCGAGTTATAAATGGTGAAAATAGTTTTTCCTGGGTAAATGACCACAGAGCTACCACATATGTAAAAATCATCCTGGGTGAACTTCCCCTTTAAGTTTTTTCAAACTTGAAAATTTTATTTTCTCTGTAGAGTTTAACACTGGGGTGGAAGCCATTTTGAATTCTAAATATCTGTAAATATTGATTTATGTGTTTCCCTAGTACCAAAATTTGCACGGTGACCCCTGATTTCTGTTCTTGGTTTTGAAAGAGAGTGGTTGAAAGTTTTTCCAAGGAAAATTTGAATGCCCCCCAAAAAATTATCCACCCACCCCCCGGGGTGAAGAAATTGGCCTGTCCTTCAAATAAGGAAATTTATTTCCTGAAATTGTTTCCCTGTACTTTGAATACAAGTACTTAATTGTGTTATCTGTGATATTAATGTATTCCATTTTCAAGATGTGGAGACTTGTCTTACTGAAAATCTGCCAACAGAGTGGAAATTACTGATCGAGAAAGACTTTTGAAGAGGTGATCAGGCACACTGCATCGGTGTGAGTAAAATGTCAAACAATGACCTACAGCTAGATGTTTGCTGAGAAGTTTCACTTTTTGTTGATGGACACCTGCATCGTTGATATCACATTCAAAAAACATGCGCAAAACACATCTTGGGAATTAGAAATATGTGAATGTAGGTAAAAATGTTCATAAAGAAAAACAGTACTGTGCTTCAAAGTACATTTTAAGAATTTTTATAACTAGTCTGATAAATTTGTCTATTACACATGGTCTACATGCCAGACTTCACTAAGTTATCTCCAAGAGAGCAAAATTATAATGAATCATGGGATTATCTCAAGTGCTGTGCAATAGTGAATCCTTTTACCACAACATGTATTGCTTCCTTTGCTCACATCTCTTCTCAGCAAGGAGAGAGTTAGATGATTTCACAGAATGAACACTAAAATTTGTACTGTAATGAATTTATTCAAAGTATAAATTCGACATTAAATTACAACCTACATTAATTTGTAGGCAGCTGGGCAGTCCGTTATTAGCATTAGGCTACGTTCACAAATAACGACTAGGGGGGCTGGAGGAATCGCGATTGAAATGTTGTTTTTTTTCAGATCCCCCCCCTCTCAATACCCTAAAAAATTTTCAAACCCCCCCTCTATATGATCAAAATTTTTCAAGTCCCCCCAACTATCACAGGCCCACATATTAAAAGGATGTGCGCGCAGAAATAATAAACACGTATTGCGCCGTTCTGCTCACAGATGTTCAACACTACTTCCAGTCTGCCACAGAACCCCTGATTTCCGGTACCATTGTATCATGGGTAATTTGGGCCAAAATGGCGTTCTCGGCGAGACTCGCTGATCAGTGGAAAACAACAACTCTCTCAACTCGGCATTTCAACACGAATTCGCGACGCTCCGTGTTTATTTCTATTCCGGCGTTGTGGCCCAAGTTCGAAAGAATACCATCAAAGCCATATGCCACAAAATTACCCAGTTTTATTGCCATGATCATTTTTAAAAATCCGGAGGCTAAAAATGGCTTATTTTGCAATAAACAACTTCAACCAGATATGAACTGAAAATGCTCACGTGTTTCATTATATATTGCATTTATGTGCAAGTTTGAACCTTTGCTACATGCTTTGCTACATTTAAAGTGTTATGATCAACACAATGAATTTCACCACAGATCAATTCTAAAGGTCATTAAGTATTCAAATATGTAATTAGCTGAAATAAAAATAATTAATTTCTTTGAGTACTGTCATTGTATCACAATATAGCATGTGTAATTACCTTTGGTCAAGTCCTTCAAGCTCTATATGCCAAACCGTGAAAGCTTGTTAGCTATTTATGCAAATTATGAATTAGCTGACATGAAAATGCAAAATGACTTTCAATACTGTTATAAACCTGGTATAATGATCAATGTACACAGCATGTTTCGCCAAATTTTATCAAGTAAATGCCAGTATATATCCCTAATTTGGAAGGTTCATTAAATATGCATATTGGGAATTGGCTGAAAAAATGTCAAATGACTTTCAATAATCTTGTATCATAGTATCTTTAATGTACATAGCAAGTTTTGCCAACTTTGGTCAAGTCAAAACAGATAAATATCGCTAATAATGCGGGATATCGGACCGCAGGCGGGCGAAGATTGCATTATAAGCGCGCCAACCCAAACTCACTGCATGGACATCACATTTACGAAATCGAAGTCCAAAGTCAACTATATCATTGTTAGAATAAGAGAGGTTTTCCATAACACGGGAGCATACCACCACAAATTTTGCACAGATGGCGTTGCACTGGCATTGAAAAAGGTGCATGGGAGCATGGGAACGCGGGCAGTTTCCCTCGCTATGGGTAGGAAATGCATTGAGCAAGACACACTTCCGGGTTCGCAAAAAAACGAGGATCCCATTTACGGGGCGCTCAGATATAACTACCGGTATTTGCTGTGATACATAGCAGAGGCGTATATGTTTGTGATGCTGAGAATAACATCAGTAAATAAATGACGGGTTTTAAAAGTTGACGTTTTTTGCGATGAAACAGACTTCTGAAGGTAGCTCGCTTGGGGAACACGTCATCCCGGCCGCTGTCTGCTTTGACCCCAGTAATTCACACTGGTTTTGGTCGGCCCCAGGTACCCAAGTCACTTCGACCCCGTCACACTTTTGCCTACATGTCCACGGAGACGATTCAACATGTTCCACAACAAAGCCAAGACAAAAATTGAAAATATCAATAAAATGGCTTCACAAAGGCTGAAATACACGATACTCGATGAAGTATGAAGTTTATGAAATGAAATCAAAATTGACAACACAAGTGTTTGTCTCGGGTAATACCACTTGAAGTTGAACTATTCTACAGACTGTATTCCATACAGTGCAGTATTTGTCAGTGACAAATTAATCTTTGCAATACATTTTTTTGCGATGAGCTGGAAATTTGATTAATATCGAGTTAATGTACATAAATATTCCGTTATTTACTGGAGACGTTTATTTTCTCGATCCGCTATCTGCGGACTACGTGCTGAAGTACATTGACTGTTCATGTCAACGATCGTTTCTCCCTCTGCAGAGTTTCTGTATCCCGTTCAACAACGCTAGTACCTCGATCACACGATAGTGACGCTATGTAGCTGTGCAGTATTGAAACTTATCATAAAATGGCCACCTCGTCTAACAGTAACACGTATTGTCGGGATTATCGTACGAAAAAAAGACTGCAAAAGTAAGACTTATGAATCTTCATCAGAATTGAACACATCATGATTGTACACGAGTATCAACCGTGAATGCACGTTGAGCTCGGCAGTTACACAAGCATGGTACACTCAGTGTGACAGAATTCGGACAGGGTAGTAAATTTCGCCTAAAGTCGTTTCGTAAATGACCAGCAATAAGAAATCTTATTACCATACCTTTCGAAACTTTATTGTGGTTATTCTCAAACTCAGTTGATACGACGGGAGTGATATTTCGGGTCAAAGTTGCCAAAGTTTTGACCCATGTCGATGGCGTAGTAATCGACTGCAATCCCAGAAATCGGACGTCGTGTTTGGAATGTGATTAGGAGCTAAGTATTGATAATTTGAAACTTCAAACCACCAATTTTTAATTTCGATGTGTTTAGTAAACTGTATATAAGAATATTTCATGATAATTAGTTAGTTTTAATCCATGGACGACTCAACTATATTTCGACGTGTATAGCGCTAGATATCGGACACGGGCTGCCTCTGTGTGTGTTGCTTTCGGCACCTTGTATCGTACGGTGTGGCTAACTTCGCTAAGTTTGTTCAGTGAGTATTACTTATAATTGTTTCCATTGCATATTTTGTTTGTATTAGAATCGCACAGGCATTATTTAATACAAATAGCGAGTATATTTCATCGTACGACATTATTTACCTGTCAAGTTTTTACGCGGTAAGTCACTTACTACGTTTACACAATTATGCTAAATATTGTCTGTCCGAAAACTTGTACACTTCATACGTTCATTAAATGTTCTTTTTTCTAGAAACAACTGCGCAGTTTTCGTTAAAACTACATGCAATCGTAGCGAACAATGGAAAGAATATTTTCAAAATCATTATTCTCCCCCACATTCGAAATTCAATGCTAAATAAGGACTTTATTCAAAATTTCAGTTACTGTGACCTGACGGCAATATGTTGACAGTATCACTGACGCGGTGTCAGACGACAATTTGTGACCGCCGCTCGTAGCGAACTCAATAGCTTCTACCAAAAAAAAATATCGAAAACGGGACAACAGTGTCACCTGACTTAATATGACGTCACATGACCTGTAAAACGCTATCGATACGGAGCGAAGTGAGTGTAACTAACAGCATGTCACTAAATGTCCGAAAACTGAGGTCGTCCGAAAACTGTCACACTGAGTGTACGCTACATGCATAGCCCTACGAGTATGTCGACAGTGTCCGGCTTTGGCTACGCCGGGGGCTACGCCGCCTACCGGAGGTGGGAGGCGGCGTAGCCAAAGCCGGACACTCTCGCCATACTCGTAGGGCTAGCTACATGCACTGCCGCGATGCCGATCGTATGCATTCCAAGGCCTATCCCGGAATTTGTTTCACAAACAACCTCAAAGGAGAGCAAACATACTTCTATGGACAATGACGAATACGTTTCTTGGCGAAGCAAAATCAAAACAGTGCAGAAGTACATGAAGTAGGTCATGGCCTTGGACTCTGTGCACGAACCTGATTGGACACTTCAATACCTTTGACCCAAAGTTATTATTCATCAGCACTTCCATGCCATGAGGCTAGGTAGAGAACGTATTAGCCCTGCGTACGATGCTGTGTGTTCCGCTACAGCTAATAGCCCCGCTCACTGTGGTGAGCGGGGCTATTAGCTGTAGCGGAACACACAGCATCGTACGCAGGGCTAAGAATGTATGTACTCATTTCTGGCGATCGAGCAGCGAGGGAAACAATCAATTACCAAGGATAAAGCTAATTTGCTAAACGATATTTTATCTTGAATAGTGAGTTGAATGAGTAATAAAATATCATATTTTTAATGTTCAATACGAGGTTGAAACACGGAGGGACCGTGGTTGAAACCAGAGCTATCCAGCTGTAGCCAACCTGGACAAGCACTTTTCACAGCGCCCTCAAACAGTCGATTGTTTTCACTTGTCATACGAGGCGTAACAGAAAAATTAAAACTTTCATAACTTCATTAATATCCAAGCCACGCCCACCAAAACCTTTTCAGTTCTAGCCATTTGAATTCTGAAGATGTCTACCAAATTTGACTGAAATACGTTCAGCCGTTTTTGAGAAAATGGACCCACAGACAGACAGACACACAGACAGACAGACAGACAGACAGACAGACATCGCTGCGACATATGCTCACGTGTTCACACGTGAGCAAAAAACGTGTACTTTTGTGTCCAAAGAACGATATGCGAAGACACGTGTACGATTACGATCGATACCTTTCTGACTAATGGTGAATGGGTCAGCTCGGTGATCGAATGCGTCATTGTCTCGTAAAACCGCCAGAAACCATAGGTAGTAAATTGGTCAAAATCGTTGATTTTACGGATTTTTAAGAGGTCGTACAGATCACAGCGCTTATTTAGTTTTGAACAGAGAGTAGAGTCATGTACAGTAACATGCCGCCATGGCAAGGAACCTGTTGGTGGTCATGCTTGCATACTTTTACTGGCCTGTCAACAGTAGACTCCAACATGCACTATTTCCGGGGGTTGGAGCAGTACATTTTCGCGAGCGTGTACTTTTGTGTCCAAAAATGAAATACGCACAATATTGTCATCAGCGTTTAATACAGTTGACATTAAAAACCTACGTTGTAAAATTGGGTGGAATTCTGACGCGACGACTGGTTTGAAGACACTCGAATTTCGAGTAAAAACGTAAAATTCTGTACAATTTCAACCACTTCAACACACCACTGAAATACGAAAACACACACAGCGATGCCGTTGAATTTCCAGTGGGTTAGTCCGGACAACATGCTCTTTCAAGCTGCCCATCAATATCTAGGCTGTACCCCAGTCAAACTTTAGAACGTCATCGGATCGTGATGACAGTCATAAAATTGTAAAGTGACACATGTCAAATTCCTCAAATTGAGGGCAGTAAACACCGTTCTATCCAATCATAGCATATGCAACACAGTCTGGTCTCCTCCTACTGAACTCTGACACTCAAATTTTGCATGATCACCCTCTATATAAGGTAAAATGGGCAGAACATGCTTCTTTTTTGGCATATTGCATTTGGCGAGAAATTCTGGCATGTCACATGACATATTTTGGCAACCGTCATTGGCCAGCTACTTTCATTATTGACACAAGGCGACGTGAATGAATATATTACTAACCAAGGTCACTCATCATTTATGCGTAAGGGACGGACCATTAGATCTTGGGAGGGGGGTGGTCAAAAACAGAAAAAAAAATTTTCAGAGCAGAAAGTTAGGAAAAAAAAATCTTCAAACTAGTTTGCAAAATAAAAAAAAATAAATAAGAAGACAAAGGCGTAAAAAAAAATCTGCAAAAGTCTTAAAATTTTGAATTTTTTTTAGATTTTACCGACAGAAAGCAACTTTCTGTATTTTTAGTACATCCTCCCGGAACATTTGAATTTTAATTTATACATTTAGAGTGACTGTATCCCTTATACAGGATGATTATCTTATCTTTTCAGGACTTTTGTATTCAGATCACTTGAAAATTATGAAATTATAGAACCTGTTTTCTACTTGTTTCCTGTGTACAAACCAAGCAGGTACACTAGGTAAAACATTGAAACTATGGTATGGTTGTCAAGACAGAAAGTTGTATTTGCCTTTTAAGATCAAGGTAAACAGATGCAGGCCACATCAGTTTCATTTTTTTCACAGCATTTTATTGCAATGATGAATGCAAGAATTGGTGAACAAGTAGAAACACGTCAATAATGATAAAACAACATATCAAGTCATTATGTTTATTTTGCTTTTAAAAAGCATTTTCAATTCTTTTTTCTCAAAAAACAGCCTCAAAAAACAACAGCAACACATGTTTTAACATTCAACAATACACTACGTAGAATGCCATCTATCCAACAAATCCCAACACAAAAACACACAAAAGGGGTTGAACTTTGAAAGTTTCTCGATAGCAAATACTGAATAAATCTGCATGAATAATCGTTTTTGTGTAGCAAATTTCAAAGAAATTGGACAAGCCCTTTCAGAGAATACAGATTTTTTGACCATGAATGGCATAAATTGCCCTAAAAAGACAAATTTCGAAATTTCAACACATCTATCACATCCAATCAATTTGGACATGCTGCTACAGAGAAATAGATGTTTTGATCAAAAAAGGGCAACAATTGCTCTAAAAACACAAATATGCAAATATTTAACTATATTATTTAGCTTATTTTAGCTTCTCAGCTTGTCAAAATCAATTGTAAATCATGAGATATGCATGATGTTTGGTGGGGTGAATGAAGCCATTTCACCACGCAGTAGGAAGGGAAGCCAGGAAACCAAATAGTCAATTTTCAAAACTATAGGAAGCTACTGAGGAGCAAGAAGACCGTGTTTCAGAGGAAGATGTGTAATCCGAAAAAAATGCTCCCAAAGTGCCACCAAATAACACCATTTTAATCTCTATTTTTCAAAAGCTCCAACGGCAGGAGGGGGGACACCCCCCCCCCGACCCCCCCCCGCAAAAATACTCCCAAGTGCCACCAAATAACACCATTTAATCTCTATTTTTCAAAAGCTCCAACGGCAGGAGGGGGACACCCCCTCCTGACCTCCCCCCGCAAAAATACTCCCCAAGTGCCACCAAATAACACCATTGTAATCTCTATTTTTCAAAAGCTCCAACAGCAGCAGGGGGACACCCCTCTCCTGACCCCCCCCCCCCCGTGACCGCTTGCGTGGCCGCTTGTGGTGCTTGGCACCACATCTTTGCCCTCTTTATCTTCAGACAGCGACAAACTAAAAAAAATTATAAATCTGAAAATTTACTCTGAAAAAAAAAATTTGCACAGCTAATCTCAATTGGAAAAAAAAAAATTCAGAAATTTACAATTGTAAAAAAAAAATTTTCACAATTTCATTGTGACCACCCCCCCTCCCAAGGTCTAATTGTCCATCCTAAGTAGCCCCGAACGAAACACCAGCTCGTCTTCATCCCCGCTGAATATTCATTGCCGTCTTCATTTTATTGTAGAAATCATTTTAATACTGTATTCTGAAAGTTTTGATGTTTTTTGCACGAATTATATCTACATAACGTAGGCTCCTAGTTTGTTCGTGAGCGCTTTAGTAGTGCCACCGGGTGCCAAACTAGTCCAGTTGGTGAGTAACTGGTACTGATTAAATACCTTCATGCCGAGTCGGAGTATTTTCATCGTCTTTTTCAATAATTATCAAGTAGGTTATCACGTTCAACAGTGTGTGTTGAAAAGTCTGTGAAATATTGTATATTTACAGTAGATAATTAGTTAGTAGGGAACGCTTTGTATGATTACGTAGCTCTGAGTTTATGACGCTGGCCATGCCACACGCTGTGATATAATTTGATACAGTTCATTGTTAGCAAACTTGTCAAAAGCCCTTGGCAACACTAGCGATCACAAAATTCTCTTTCAACGAAAATTAATTGTACATGTATCACTTATTCTGGTAAGTCTGTTAGCGAAACGTGCAAAAAGACAACACAGTTGCTTTCGAGGGCATTGATAATTACGTTGTTAATTAATCAACATGCTGTCAAAAATGTTTCAACATTTGATTGGCATGTGGCTATCTGAAACGCTACCTATTTGAATTTAGTTCATCATTGTTGCTGTCTAGCGGTGATATCGCAGCCGTACTTGTGGCGTACATCGAACGCGCTGCATTGGGGTCATCGCCACAGTCTGCGCTGGCGGAAACCATTTTTATTGTGGGGCCGAAGCGAATGCTAATGTGAGTACGGTTGGCTTGTAATCGCACAGATATTACTAATATTTGCGATTCAATTGCTTAGTAGGAGTTTTCAGATAAATTAGCAGCTGAGAAAGCGAAAATAATATAGTTTTGAAGCACTTAATAACTTTTTTGGATCACACGTAACTGGCAATATCCCCCTTCCATAGTGAGAAGTACCATGCATGATGTCATTGCTTTAGATCCAATCAAATTGCTGGTACCGGACACACCCCCAAATCAGGGGTTCTGTGGCAGACTGTTCCTGTTATTAGCACTTTCTATACTCATATTCCCAAGGCAAGTTCTTTAAACACATCAGTGAACTTTTTGGATTTATTGGTCTAGGCCAACTTGAGTTAATACAACTCTGGCCAGGTTAATTGCTTCTGCCCTGGAAGAGCACACAAAATGAAAATCTTGAGAGAGTAGGCAAATTGTGAATTCTAGCTGATTGCCATAAAAAACTGAGTACAGTGACCTACCAAACATTTGTTTCAAAAGTACAAGACATATATGAATTAGATGCTACTAAAAATTGACAATACTGGAAGGTTAAAATATTCCATCAAATAAATGTTTTCATCTCTGAAATTTTGTGTGTAATACTTGCAAATTTGGTTAAAAAATAAATAATTCCATTTTAATAGTCATATATTTTTTCATTTCGTCTTTAATGTTCAAAGTTTTAGTTTTGTATTATTTTATGACAAGAATGTGATAATTTAGAAAATTAAGCATGGTGACCCCATCTTTTTTAATATTTGATTATTCTCATATATGCCAGAATTCAAAAATTTCCATGTGTTCTTCCATGTGTTGCTCTCTGGCCTGATCTTGTTCAGTAATGTTTCACTGTCATGAGCGTCATTTGACACAAACTCTTCTTCAACTACCATTTATATCAGAGTCAGAGCTATCTCTGTCACTTCTCACGTATGCAGTAACAGTGACACTGCAGTAGCAGGGCAGTATCTGATAGTGACAGTTGCCCGTAGGCAGTAGCTGTATTAACTTTGATAATTTTGACAATATTTTTGTTCAGTTTTACAACTGCATTCTTGTTCTACTCCCTACAGCATTTGAACTGTCCAGTATTCAGCTTGCTATCACAGCCTGTGTATGTGTACCATGCATTTGTATCACTGACAACTGACTGTCAGTCTGGACTCTAATTAAACTATCACCTATACATATTTATATATACAGGCTTTGTCGACAAACTGAACATTGTGTTTGAGCATGCTGTAGACAGACAGCAAGAAACTGCAGTTGATATAATGCATAGAAATAGTGCAAAAATCATCAACAGTTGCAGCTTCTGCCCTGTGGCTCAAGTGTGATTTTTTAACGAAAAAAATCACACGCTTCAATTTTTTCAACATAAAAGTCATGGAATGTGACAAAATGGTTCTACATTCTGTTAAATTATTACTAACATTTCAACTTTCGGATGACATAAAACTGGTAGTCATTTTTCATTAAATTACCTACAAAAACATTGAATTTAAAAATGTAAAACAGAAAAGGGAACCAAAAATATGTTCAAGGCCCCCCTACAGGTAGAGCAAAATTTTCAACTCCCCTCCCCCTGAATTCCCCCCACCCCCCCCCCCCCCCAGTTTATTTTTTCAATCTGTGACTGTGGCTAGCTAGCTCTGTAATGAGTCATATATCGAGGCATATATCAGACTGAATATTAGCACAAAATAATACAGAGGTGGAGAACTTGGCCAATTCCATGCCCCGAATGAATTCAGTAAATTTTACACCATGGGAAAGGTTACTGTGACAGAACTGAATTGATGAAATTGTGGTGGTAAACTAAAGTAGGATGAAACACATACAGTTGTGACAGTGTTTTGCAAGGCCTGGTCATGATGTCAAATTAATTTGTGTTCATTTGACCAGTCTACTTGGTAGATTTATGTGTACCAAGGAGGTGCAATTAAGCTGTCTGCTTTGACTTGTGTGACTTTTGTGAAAATCAGCTGGTTAATACCCATGGACACTGTTACCTCAGAGCAGTCATACCAAAAATATGTTCAACCCATTTTCAGAAATTATTACTGAAAAATCTAGGTTACTTAGAGGAACTGTGATTAGGCCAAGCTGCCATATTTTTATTGCCTTGTACGAATGTCCCACACACACTGGATTGCACATTTGAAAACAACAATCAGGGCCAGGCTAAAAGGCAATATGAATTTTATTGCTTCATTTTATTGGTTCATATATATACAGATAAATTACTGTTCTGTCACTACATGGTCAGACATCAGACGAAACCAAGCAATGTGTACGTTACAATACAAGCATTTTTATCCTTGCAGCTTTGTCAGGTTGTCACCCTTCAACCAAGAAACTAAACCTACACAAATGGATATAAGGTACCAGTAAAGCAATACAGTGTTGGCACAAACATCCCGGAAACAGTACAGCTTATAGATAGGGTGATACATTTCCTAACCTCATGACCTCTGTAATAGAGCATGGCTTGCTCACAGGGTTGTTGACCCAATGACAGGAACTGTATGGCAACAGGATAGCCACAATGTTACGATTACACTATTGCCCTCTTGACAGAGGTTTCACTGAACAGTAGATACTATAGGAAAGTCAGCCCTTGTGTCCTAGCTCTTCCCACAATTTCGGGGGAAATGAAATTAATTGACGAGGATTGAATTCTAGCGCTTTAACACAGATTATTCGAATTATATTGACCACTTTCCTTCTTTCCAACAAAAATGCACCAAGCAGACTTAGTAATTACCTGCTACCGACAAAGTAGTCTTGAAAACTATCAACATTTGAATCAGGGTAGAATACATGTATCTGTGGGGAAGGTTTTTTATAAGAATTTAAAAACTCAAGGAACACACTTTTTTTTTGTGAGACATTACTATAAAATGTACTCATTATGCTTTTGTCTGGCTGTCAGTGTGAATCGAAGCAGCATTGCCCTCCAATTTGACAGGCACAATTAACACAGGGCTTGAGAGTTTAATTCCTACGCCCATAGATGAAACACTGATCCAGTTTTCAAATTGAAGAGTTGCCTTAAGTAGTACAAACACCACACCAAAGTGACAGTGTTTCCACTATCATCTCTGCTTTCATGTAGAGAGAGTGTCATCACAGTTAACCTCTAGCCCTTAAAGGATACATTTCTTGATACCTTGACCTCAATGGTACATCTGACTCAAGCGTTTTTTGAACTCAATACAGGAACAGGATACACCAGCAAGCTTTGCCTTGAACACCGGATGTATCTTCCTTCGGTGAAATTAAATAAGGTTTCAACAAAGACACACAATTTCTAGCATTATCAACTTCAACACTCACAAAGTTGTTGAGAGATTTCAAGTTTGAACCTTGCAAAAAATTCATTCTTAAATATTTTAAATAACATAAATTCATTTGCTCTTGCAATATTTATGGAGTCATGAGTTATCGGACTGAATTTTGCAAGCGAGCACATGAAATATATTTTGCGAAAGTTCCTACAAAACTCTCCCTGAAGTTCTTAGAAGAAATCTCTTCTGATGTACGTTTCACATTCAGCAAGCAATTCAAGAGCACTTTAACTCACCAATATTACAAGGGCAGCAGTGACACATAATAAATGCAGTTATAATGCTGTAGTCATTGCCTGAAAGTTTCGAATTCTATTCAAAGCCGCCAAACTGTACCCAGTAACAGCTATGGACATTCGCTGATGACAAAAAACACAGGTCAAGCAACATCCAAGGCTCTACATCTTTGTGGCATTACAAAACTAAAGAGTTGGGTGTCATATCTTCTACGGGTTAACTGCCCACAGTACTTTGGTCCACAATCACCATTGATAATGCTTGGGGTAAGACTAAAATCTGATGGTAAAAGGTTCAAAATGGGAAGCAAATCAGTTGTGGTAATATTTTTAGCAGTAACGGGTCCTTTCCTGTCATATCAGGCGCTTGTTTCGGACACAGAGTTTCAATATCAAACACTCAGTTACTGACCTTCAGTGACAAAATGGTTGAAGTGTTTGAGAAATGGCTTTAGAATGTATAGTGCACTTTGTTTTCCCATAGACAATGGAGGCTGTGGAGCGGAAGACCTCTGCAAAGTCCACACCACCACCAGGTCAAGTCAGTAAATCAGTGAAGATGCTTTTAACTAGACTAATGACAGTCGTTCATGCCTTCTTTGCCTAAACTATCCAAGAAGCCACTGTCACAAGTACCATGGAATATGCTTATTGCTGCAACCAGAAGCGGAAAACTCAAGGGACGGTGCCAAACGTTCAAGCTGCACTAACCTACAACACACAACGGCACAAAGCAGCTGTAAACAATCTGCCACATGTTGAATTTTAATAAAAGATGTGATCATTTGAAGCCTCGAAGAACAGATGGCATGATTTTTACTAACTCCAACTGCTGTAACATTCCGTGCCGAATAGGTGAAAATGTTTTGGCTGAGGCTTAAAGATTTGCAAGATGGGGGAATGATAGGCCTGGCACCAATAAGGTGTGTGCCAGTTGAGTATGTTCATGGCCTTTTTATCAGCCGACATTTTGCAAGAGGTACCAAAATCCACTTTCAAGAAAATAAACTCATGTTCTCACAAATGACACCATAATATTCCATGATTTATCTGAGACTCCGACAGCCAACTATTCTGACCTCCGCAGACTGGTTGAACTCCAGAGAATGTCAACATACACCACACTGCAAAGGCAATTTCCTCAGATTGCAAGGAGACCCGGAACCTTCATGATTTTAAATCAGCAAGCTAAACTTTCATCAGCACATAATGTGAACACAAGGCTAAATCAGAATTCAGGTTGTTTTTACACTGCACGTTAAAAGTGATCAGAGATCACCAAAATTGAAAAATCTTGCATATTTTTGCAAAATAGCTTCATGATCCTCAGGACTGCCCCCCCCCCTCCCCTAACAAGCTTCACTTGCTTAGATTCACTGATCCAAGACCTGTAAAATTCCTCATTTCCTTGGTAATAGAGCGTACTTATCGTTAAAGTCAAGGAGCCTTGGTAAACAAGGCTGTAGCATCAGCCAAGTGTGGAGACCACGCTCATTGAGATTTTTAGAATGTGATATACCTCTCATGCACACCATACACGCAGCCACAAGAAATCACACATCTATAAACCAAAAATCGCAAAAGTAATAGCACGACACCAAAGTAACTTCTTTTTAAACATGTTATTTAATAATACTTCAAGATATATATGAAACAACAACTGCCAACTGGCCTTTCTTTTTTTTAAATCTCTTCATTGGAGCACAAAGTAAACCCCCTTTTTTCTCCCCGCATGAAAAATAAAGAACAGTACAAAAGAACTTCAAAAATATTCTTACATGATGTGTACACTTGACTTTTTTAATAGTTTACTGTGAGCATGTCCATGTCTATTAACCAGTTATTGGAAAGACTGACAGGCAGTGAAAGTCTGAAAGTTGGATATAACCCTTGTCATCAAATCTACACACTACTGGAATACAGGGAAAAATTCTCGTTACACAGACATAAACACAATAAAAGGTATGATTCAAAGAAAAATATTAAGCAGAAACTTGTCTATGATACATGCCTGGAACGATACCAGTATGAAATGGTGATGTATACTCAAATAGAGAAAACAGATGTCTAAAAATCCATACTGTGTTGAATTTGATGTATGGAAGTGCAGCTCGTATCTTTGCTTTACTGCCCAGCCACTTTCCACTTCTTAGTACCTATATTGCATGAAGAAAAACAGAAACACATGGTTATCAAAATGCTAAGCTGGTGATGCCATTTCATTAACATAAAGTTAAACAGACTTACAGTACTTGCAAACATCTGTTAATATCATGCAGATTTGGCAGTTAGCGAAATAGCTTCTTGTGTTCGTAAAGTTTCAAAAAAATGTACTTCAGTTATTCAATTAAGTGTCCCATATACTTGGATTTACATTTACAGCAAGATTCAGAGCAGATTGACCATCTCTTCAGAATGATAGTTGACAATACTCAATACACATTCATTTGTAGACATTGCCCTTGAACTCAAGGCACAGACTATCACTTAACAAGTAATACAACCTTTTGTCAGAAAACATGCCAGTTGTCGATGAAAATACTCAAAATCATATGGTTTTGAAAGTTTTTCTAAACAATCAAAATAGTAAAAATATCCTCACTGTTTTTATTGGTTCCACGAATAGCTTTGCTGATCAGAACTGAAAATATACATGAAGGGAGAAAACTCAGTCTTCTGCACAGACAAGATGTGGGTTTGACAAAAATGGCCAAAGAGTATGTAGAATGTGTGGCAACTGAAGTGATAAGAAATATTTCTCAACCACTAACTACATGAACTGGATCAACAATGTTTGAATCCTCAATGAACTTTTGAAGTCTTAAAGTTTGCATGAACATTTATGAAAAATAAAATCAGCAAGCCAATTACTCAATAAATAGGTAAAAGTAAAACACTACTATACATAATCAAGTCGGGTTTTGAAGGAGTGGTGCAAATGTACTTCATTTATAAGTTTTGATGAAGTCATGTGTACAGTACAATCTGTCTAGAATCTTGCTGTACGCTTTTGGTGAGACTCTGATGTCATGTACGTCAGTGGGTGGGATAGGACTCTCAGACATTAACCAACCTGTACATGTAGTTGTTTCCCCTGTCGTATCCACCGCTTCTGTCTCCACCTCCTCCATAGTATCCTCTGGAGTTACCATATCCACCGCCACCACCATATCCTCCACTGTTTCCGCCATATCCACCGCCGTAACCGCCACCACCGCCGTAACTGCCTCCACCATATCCACCACCGCCTCCATAACCACCGCCTCCGCTGTATCCACCGTAGCCGCCGCCGCCACCTCCTCGTCCATAGCCGCCACCGCCGCGTCCAAATCCGCCACCTCCTCTGCCGTAACCGCCGCCGCCACCTCTCCTGTTATCTCTGCCATAGAAGCCTCCATCACCACCTCTGCGGGATGGTTTCTTTGCTGGACGTACCATCACAGCATTTCCATCTATTGTCTGCAACAAAAGAAAAACAATCTGTCAGATCTTGATGAAAATCTGAGGCTTCAGACAGAATAAGATCTTTTCCATAAAGCCTTGAAAATACACATCAGCCAGAGCTTGGTGAATTCACAATTTCTAGCTTCAATTCTTGTTGAAAAATGGCCTTTGATTCTGGCAATACATTTCTACACAGAAACATAAAATCAGACCTTGTTGAATAATTCCTGAATAACTACAAAGAAATGCCTTTGCAAAAATTCAAAGGGCCCTTTCACTATCAACATGTCCCTATAGCAAGTGTGACGATAATGACATACCTTTCCATTGAGACCATCAGTGGCTGACGATGCATCTTCTGCACATTCAAATTTTACGAAAGCGAACCCCCTTGATTCTCCAGTAACTTTATCCTTGATTAGATTGACTGCAAAGGAAAAGCAAGACACATGAACCATCACATAAAAGTGAGTAAAAACATCAATATTACAAGCTATGCATAGCAGCTAAGCAACATGCCATTTCTTACTGGGCATTTTGGATTGCCTCAAAAGTTGAATATTACCAGCTACAAAATTCTCTGCACTTAGGATGAACACTCACCTTCAACTACTTTGCCGTATTTACTCAATTCCTTCTCGAGGGCACTTTCATCTGTGTTTGGAGTGAGCTTGCCCACATACAGTTTTGTTGGGTCATCATCAGAGTCCCCTCCTCTGTAATGAGAAGTTTTGAGTCTAACATGAATGTTTTTTTCTATGAAATGTTGCTTTCTTTTACAGTTTTGACATCCATTTGTAAGTTATAAATTATAACATACGAAAATTTTGTAATTATTGACTGAACATCCACTTCTATGTACAAGCAGAATGAGAGACATAAAAATATATCATGGATATCACAAGATTATCCGAATGTCTCTTCAGAATTTTTTACTACAACTTGTATACACAGGTCAAAGCCCAGTAAAATTTATTTGTCAGTGCTGGGTTCTTTTAAGGATCATGAACATGAAACTTACGCTTGCTGTGGCTTTTTGGCAGGGCCTACAGTAATTGTCCTTCCATCAAAATTCTGCAATGAAATCATTCAACAAAACGAGGTTACAATATAATCTGCGCTTACCTCAACTATTGTTCTCAAAAAGGACTTTACAAATCTACATGCTGAAGTTAAATTATTTCACAAGTGTAACCATGTCAATTTAGTAACTGGGCGTGTTTCTGGTCACAAACTTGGAAACTTTATACAGCACTGTCCATCACTATCCTGAAGATGTCAGTTCCACCTGTGAGCATAATGGCTGAAAAAATTACTAAGACAACCTAAAGCTTACCGTTCCATTCAATTTTTCAATGGCAAGGGATGCTTCTTCAGGTTTTTCAAACGTCACAAAGCCAAAACCTCTTGATCGACTTGTGTACTTGTCTTTTACAATTACCACTGTAAGGAAACAATACAATATTCAGTCCCATCCAACATGTGCCTATGCATTATGGATATTTACGTCTGTCTTGCAGTTTTTTTAATTATACTGATTAATCTTGGGCACCTTGCACGAATTGGGTGACAGCAAAAGTTTTGTTTTACCTATTTGTGACATCCAGCAAAAACAAAGGCATTTTCATTTCGTCCTTGCCCATGAGTAGTACTTTAAACAGCCTACTACAACAAACAAAATTTTGGCACTGATCGTTCATTTCCTGACACTCACCTTCTGAAACCATTCCAAATTTGCTCATTTCCAGCTCTAACGTCATCTCATCTGTGCTGTGGTTTAAACCACCAACGTAAAGCTTTCCGTCATCAGACATCTTTCCAAGATTTACTTGAACAGAAAATTATACCTGGAAGAGGCACCAGTATGCTATGTTAAGTATTAGATAATGAACTAGCACTACATGTGCAATGAGACAAGTCGCAATATTTCGAGACAAATTTCACAAAAACTCTTACTGACACACAACTTCATTGACAATGGCACTTGTGAGAAAATTATAATCATCATCACAAAGTTTGATAAAATTGATTTTATTTGATTGGATTCAAGTGGTAATATTATAATAAAAGAGGACAAGAAAAAAAACACTGCATGCTTGTAATCTTCAATGAATTCTTCTGAAACAATGCCACTGCACTTGGTTCAAATCCAATTTTCAACCATATCACTGATCAATTTTACATTTTGATCAAGAGAAGAACAGCTGGAAAACTTGTACAAACAGGATGAACTGAACTGTGTGAGCCTACAAGAATCTTCTGACAATCTTTGGGCAACTGATTCAGGCGACTTTCTCTTCAGTTGGAGGACTGAAAACATCTCGTGAGATTTGAACACAACTATGCGTACAACAGCTCGGTCTGGGCAGCAATTATTTTTCTGAAGCAGTTTGTACTTTACCATGCGGCAACAAACATCTTATTGTGAGACAGCTATGGCACATTGCGGAGGGTTACTGCAGTTCCTGATGTGAATCATGGTTGGGGTCAGCCCCATCAAATGACCCGGGCTAACAGTTGCAATCACGTTCTCAGCAAATCATTCTGGTATGGTACAAAGGCTACCATTGCAAAAGAAGTATTTGGGATATCACATTTCCTTGGAACATATGTTGTTTACTTCTCGCGTGGCATCATTAATATCCAATTATGAAATCATAGTGGACAAAATTTTATTCCAGTGTTCATATATACAGTAGTAATACATCAGTTTGACTTCAGAAGCACCCAATGAGCACGGTGTACTTTATGGTTGTATAATATTATTTTGCTTATTAGTACTGTCACGGCCTACATAGAACTTCATCACAATATAACAACATGGCACTGAAGCTTTCCCTGGTGTCAACATACATAACTCGTGTGAAAGATGTTATTTATTGTAAAACCTTTGAGGATCATCATACAAACATACACTGTATTTGCATGTTACAGAATTGAAAAATTGCATGAAAAAGAAAAAGTATGTATACAAAACTTATTATGTGATGAAAATGTAGTATCCCTTAACAATCCAAAGATACAATTATTCATACTCCTGTCAGACAAGGGTAACAAAACAGCATTATCTATCATGTAACCTCACAAGTATGGCTTCTGATATTGTCATACTGATAAAATACTGAATGGAATATTTATCTGAAGGATTGTATTTCAGGTTTAGATACAAGAAGTATATACCACAGACTTTATTATTTTGCAACCATAAGCAAAAATATTATAATTCATAATGATAATAATGCTAAGATTTCACAATTTAACACCTGTACATCATTGGGTGCCTCTGGATCGGAGTTTCTCTCATTAAAACAAGAAAAGAAATTTACCAATTTGTGACAGCGTTGACAATTTCACTCTGCAAGATGTAGTGCAAACTGACGAGTAATGGCCGCTCACATGGGTACACAGTTGACCCAGTATGAACTGACGAAGCCTCGCAATCGAAATTCTGCCGCCTTTTTTATTTGTGAACACCAAACCCAGTTACAAGGAGACTCACCTTCTCCAGTACCTTGAGGTTTTACAATAATTTCAGGCTGCAACGCAACTTCACCTGCGTCTGCACTCAGCCAAACCACCATAGGCATCCATGGCGCATCTTTTACACTACTCTCTGTCATGTTTGCACTTCTAGTACCGAGCAAAACAGAGGATTCAGTCGTCTAAGATTTCAAGACCAGTCAACGTCATGTTGTCAAATAAGACTGTCACTCAATTCCAAATTAAGACTTCTCTTGTTTAAAAAATACAGTAATACTGCTGCATTATAAAATATGCTTCAAGAACTTTGAATACAAGAAAATATATACAATATTTTGTACTTGGCAAGTAAAAGTGACATTCCAAAGAGTTGAATCTGCAATCACAGAGTAGAAAGCTTATTTACATGTACATGTTCACTATGTTGGATCAGGATGATAAAAAGGAAATAATGACAAATAGCTTATGTATTTTGATGAAAAATAAGAAAATCACCTAACACAGTCTATACAGTTGGAAATGTGCAAATAAGTATATGATGTATTATAATAGGGTATAACATTTCCATATCGACACTTGTCTTTGTTCAAATTCATGATCACATCAATAACATATCATAGGAAAATATATTTAAGACGTGAAATAAACAAAAAGTTAACTAGCTCATAGACAAATAGAACCACATGTATCATTATAACAGAGTTAGAAAATATTGTTATAGTGCAGTTCTCATCTCACCCAGGCTGAACTATCAGACTAACACATCAAGACCACAAAAAGATGATCACACACGGACTATATAAGGTGTAAGATTGATAAGAAATTGACACATTGATAAACAATTCATTGATTAATAATTCTTACTCTTTGAACGAGCGCTAGTTGAAACAGTCACAACTGAGCCACAGGTAAACACATATTATAAATCACGCCCGCATTCCAGGGCTTCACATACTTGCAGACACGTTGGCCTTTGTTACAATTCGCAAAGCATTATGGGTTATCATTTGTCGGCATCGGTTCAAGGATACTCACGCAGTACAACACGCTTATCGCATCGAATTTGTGAATTTGAAATTCGAAGAACTAGCGAAAGCCACTTGGAATCTGATCACGGTTAACAAATTGACGATTCAAAAAGATGCGCACGAGGGGTATTTTTTCTTTTTCTGTTCCAAACATTTCATCCTTCATGACTGATTTCCTTTGTCTCTCTTGAGCTGCACAGGAAATCAGAAATGGCCGCGTTTTTTCCTCCACTTTTAGACATTCATTAGTGCCGGAGATTACAATCAAATACCTTAAAGCGTATGAATCTGAAGTAGCCAAATGAAGCCCTTCTCTCACATAATACAATTCAGCGTCATTCTGACCAAAAAACGACGGAATTTCAAGCAATTTGAACCGTTTTATAATGTCACGTGGCTGCTACGGCCGTGCAGCATGCATGATGAACGCCTTATCATTTCGTAAAAAAGAGTTGAGTTCAAAGTGTAAAAAAACATATTTCGTCGGCATAGTTTTGAGCCTTAATTTTTTAAGAATGTCCTTGTTTGTCGATAGAAAGCTAGTATCATAAATTTATGCACAAAATACCGAATAAAGAGAGAATATGCGTCAGTAAAATTCTTACCCAGTAATTACGATACGACCGCCAGCGAATCTTGAGGAAAATGGCCGAATGACGCGTTGTCAACGCTGCATTATGGGTAATGATTTACTTAAATTAATTCAAAACGAGGCTACTGGGCGCGCCTTTTAGCTCACATGACCATTTCCCAATATGCATATAAATAGACCCTAGATACAGGTATTTAGCACATAAGCGTTGGCACGTTGGCAGGTAGCGACGCCAGTGATTATCGATGATTTTAAATAATTATATTTGCCCATCGCATAGGGTGCAATCGTTTACAGTGCGAATGGCCGATTTATACTTGAGTTTTTGGAGGGAAAATGAACTCAATTTTCATTGCTATCTTGAAGGGCAGCGTTCTGCTCAGATGAAAATATGCAGCCAGTATAAAATGTAAAAATTTTGTATTAGGCCTAAGCATGTTTTCTAAGTTCTAGAAATTAAGTTCTTGGAATTGGATACAGTGTTCGGAACTGCGGTCAAAGGTCGTATGGGACCCATACGACCAAGGTGAACACACAGGGTACAGGGGAAAGTCCCCTGGGGTGGGGAGGAAGGTGTTTTTTGTGCAACGGTTTACCTTATTTGATTTTGTTAATTTTGACTGTGATATTTCAAATAAAGAGTTCAACTCTACATCGTCTGACTGCTTTATTATTACCGACAAGTCCTCTCCAACTTGTGTATACACCACTGTAATTGCTCCGAAAACATTGCCAACTTGCTAATCCGCTGTCCGTATCAGCGGATTAAGTGATTGAGTCAACACCACAGCCGTCCCACACGCATTAAATTATAAATCTTTATGAATGAAATAAATAACAAAATAAACTAAAATTTCTGTTTTAAGCGGCCAGCATGTCGTAGTTGTTTGAGCCTAATTTTACTGCAGTCGTGATGTAATCCAGTATAAATAGTGCATTATAAAATCGCTTGCTTCATCCCTCTGTTTAATTTATCGGATCAAACAAATTTAGTTTTTTCAATAATGATCAGGCTTATGCCTAATTACTAATAATTACTAATTACTAATAAGGAAATCCATATAGCTACCCAGTTTAGGATTATACCATTCGATATCTTGGGGTAGATTATTTAAGGGGGAATTGTTACCGGCCATAAAAAAAATCATAGCAAGTAGAGTCTGAAAAATGATTTGGGAAGGGTGAACAAAAAATCCTGTGGTGTACATACAATCCTTTCAGATTGGTAGGGTATAGCCTCAGTGGGCCCAAGGCTTTGGAGCTGCCGCCTACGACGGCATTGTATTTCACATATCCCTTTTGGCATAGCTTTCAGCAATCAGTTCATACAGGAGTATATCCTGACAAGATTATAAAAAACAAACTCTGCGCATTGCATTTGCAGATCGGTAGAAATGCATCACTGTAAAAACTATTATGATTACTGTGTCATTTGTGAGTGAATTATCACATTACTAAGCTCAACTTTTGATGGAAGACTAATCATTGATAGTGAAGTCAAGAACGTTTAACATTGACATGAAATCATAAAACTTTCTTGTAAAAAAGCTGTTCAGAAAGCATGTCGCCAAACAGCATAGGCAACAGTGATTTAGTGGCATCAGATTAGATTTAGTGTGATAATGTAAAATGCTAAAGTACAGGTGTACTGATATTGAGTGCATGATAGAACTTATTTGACAAAGTCGTTCGTTAAGAAGCGTTTTTTTTTTTTATTATTATTTTTTTTTTTGGGGGGGGGGATGCTTCATAACGGTAAGAAGAAAATGCTTACGGGCCAAGTGCCCCCAGCTGCCCCAGTTCTCCGGATATCAAACGGTATGACCATTACGTTGCAATAAGTTCACCCGTCTTTCTCAAGGGTCTATGGTTCGCCATACAGTGCCTAATACGTTCGAGGTCATAGATGAACATTTCCAAATATTTGATTTCCTGATGATGACAAGGAATAATGGATCCAAGCTAAGGTAAGCCACAGTCACTCCACATAAGGAGTGACTGTCGGTAAACCAACGGTGTGCGCAGTAATCTTCAGTCGTCCCGTACTTTTCCGTGTGTACCTCCCAGGTATACCTTCTTGTCTGAAACATTTAATTAGCCTATGGAGGTAGCTGCTCCTCCTGCTACCTCCATGATTAGCCATAGAGCCTATACAGAAAAAATTAATAGAGACCCTCGAGAATAGTTTTTGAAGGTCTATGCTTTAGCGTAAGTAGTAAGGAATATTTGACCTCCAGGACAAAATAAGAATTTTACACCCATTTTATTCATTTATCTACATGAAGCGAAGGAAAATTTAACCATCCATGTAACTAAAGTGTGACCCTGACCTATATACGAACTCACGCATGCGCAACAGGGGTTTGGCGCAGCCTGAACTAAGCGGGAAATTCCCTTCTGAGCATGTTTATACATGTACGGGAAATTCCGTGTGAGTCAACCGGGTCATCAAACTAGCCTATATAAAGGACCCCCGTTGTCAGTCCGGCCGGCCGGTCGCGGAGTCTAGCTGATGTTGAACACGAGAGTTCCTATCGGTGCGAACTAAATTTCATATCCATTCAATCCATAATGTCTTAAATATCTTTCCAGAGGTGGACTAAATCCTTCTTGTTTTTGTATTTCTAGAGCCTGATGAAATATGTCCTGAATAAGTCTGACCCGGAGCCTCCTCGTTCCGAAGGGTTGCGCCTTTTTCTTGTATTTGTGTAAGCAGCTGTTTATATTGAACATAATAATGTTTATATTTCTCTCGTCTCTTTGCTACACCAGTTTTCCCTTGTATTACATCAATAACGACGCCAGGTATAGGAGTTAAGGCTAACAGTACCGGAACTGTTGGAATTGCTGCTATTACAGCAGAGCTTACAAGAATTCCTTTAGTAATATTGAGAACCATATCAATTCGACCCATTAATTTATAACTTCGTCGATATGCAGCACTTGTTCTTTCTATGTAATCAGCCAATTGTTCAACGCTTTCAACAACTGAGATGTGCATTTTTACTGTATATGTAAGAGGGATAAAAAATAATTGTAGTAATATAGAAATACAATATGGCAGAAGGAGGAGAGAATATAGAACTCCAGGATTTCGATGATGCAAATTTGAATGATGACGATGTTACTGCTGAAACATCTTTTACCGATGATACTTTTGCAGAAGCCGGTCCTTCCCAGGCTGGCTCACGCGATAGCCCGCAGGTAGATCCTACGACTAGACAGAGAGTAACAATTGAAATACAAATGGCTGAAGAATTCTTAGATGAGAATAATATTACTGATGAAGCAGCACGAAACGAATTATTTATGAATGCAAAGATTAGGGATGGAAATCTGTATTATAAAAACCTCAAGCTATCAAAAACTACAGGACGTGGATTTAGATCACTCGAGACAGTAAAAAGAGAAGCGGGAGGATATGAATTTGTAAGTAAAGTATACAGTTTGAGGGGGAGCAGCGCAGAGCCCGAAAATGTGAGTCGTGCATTGCATTCTGTAGATGTGAAAAATGATAAAATACCGGCTGAGAAGATGACGCCAGAAGACATGGGTATATACAAAGATAAACTGACAGAGTTACGGCAAGATGCTTCTGGTAATGCAGATAAAATACAAGCTTTTGAAAATAAAATCGACCAATGGAACAATCTAAACCCTGAATATAGAGCTTTTGTTGATGAATTAAAGATAGCAAATATGCGTCTTGATGAGCTTTACAGTGAAAGAGAAAATCTGTTAGAGCAGACAGAACTTACACCCGAACTCAGAACAAGACTAGCTAAATTGATGATCGAATTGAAGTGCAACTTGATATGATCAGTGGGGCACATGAAAGACTGGCTCGACTAGGTCTCTTCGTGATGTAATTTCTGATCCAGAATTATCACTGAGACTGAAGCTGACAGAATTATTTAAACGAAATGGTATAACAATCGCTGCAATACTGACTGCCATTGGAATGGCAATATCAACAATTGCCCTGGCTGTAACTAAAGGAGGAGGAGCAGGAACTGGCGGGTCTGGTTCAGGTCCGCCCAAAGTATATACAAAAGCGAAAGAAATTGAAAGCAATTTGGCGAATGGTTAAAAAACATTGGCCGCAAAAAGTGCTGCTGCAATACCAGGTTTAATCGGTTCCCTTGTCAGTTTTCTATTAAAAACAGCAGGATCAGTTGTTGGATTTGTTGGAGAACAGCTATGGATATTTTTAACTGGATTAACATTAGTCATTATAAATAAAATTATGTACTAATATGGCATCAACATGTTTGGTGAAAAGAATATTGCAAAGTTTCTTTCTAAAAATAAAGACCTGTTTGGTTTCTCCGTCGAATTGGAATGGTGCAAACTTCGGCGGGTGAATCGCCATATCCTTCGAGCAAATCCAGGTGTCCGACTCAAAGATGATAATCTATATCATAACATATTAGCTTTCGTGAAGGAATGTCAGAAGACTAACTTCTTTAAGCGACTAGAATTCATAGCTGTATTCCAGGATACTGAGGATGACCAAGAGGCTATCATCTCCAAGAATATTGGGTTCTTCGATTGATTCGCGACACAGGTAATCGATTTATTTTCAGGCAGATGGAAATATTTATGTAAAGATGTGATTTATTTCTTTTTTTCTTCTACTATATACATTACACGAAAAATGGGGTACGATAGAACATTATCACCGACTTTCACCACCGAATACCGAATGGAACGAAGTCAGAAAGAACTCATCAGTGATTGCTCATAATCCAAGTGAGGCAGATCCAGGCCAGACACTTATCATACGATGTCCGAAGTTAGAAAGCGGAGTACTCTTAGTTCCAGATACTTTCGACTGGTTTTTGATCTCGAAGTAATGGGAGGTGGGAACTACCCATGTAGTACAAAATGTTGCAAAAAATTTGGTGGAGCGTATGAAACTCACATTTGAGGGCCAGGCACTTTCCGATTTGAGTAAATATAACCTCATTGAATGCTATCGTGATCTCTTCAAACATAAAAAGGAGAGATCGAACATGACACTGTACGGAATTCAGAACGAAAATCTAAGAAAATTGAGAAGTGGCGCGGCCGATGCAGATGCCGCCGTCGTGGGCGATAATTTACTTTTCGACACATATAAAACAAAATATGCTATTCGTCTCACTCATCCCCTAATAACAGGTCATGGAGTTGCATATCCAAAAGCGTTAGGGAGTCATATTGAATGGGAAATTACGTTGGCACCCGCCCCCCAATTAATTGTCAGTAATAAACTGATTACAACCAATTATAAATTAAAAAACATTCAAATGGAATACGAGACAATTTCTGACCTCGATCTCGCGAGGTCAACTGCTGGTTATTACAACAATGGGAAAAGTTTTCTCTACGAGCATATACATTATTTTAGAACAATCCATTCAAAGAATCGGACACGGTTATCAATGAAAATATAAATGTACCACGACGTAGCATTAGAGGTATCGCTATACTCTTCACTAAAAATCAGAATCAGTCAGAACTGAACAGTGAACTTTTCTTTAACCCCTCCATTGAATCTGTGTCTGTATCAATCGAAGGCATTGCAAATAAAGTGTACGCTCAGAAGATGATACCAAGACAATTTTGGAAAGAGGTGCGACGGTATTTTGCTGAAGATAAAGATTGGTGTGAAATTGATATAGATGAGGACCGATTATTTGAAGAATAAATTCTGTCTGTTTATCGATCTGCGTAGTTTTAAAGATATTGAGTTTCATGGAAATGGTTTAAAAGTAATGAACACAAAGGACGGAATTCAACTTGAGATCCTGAAGAAAGATACCGCGTGGGGTGGCGATGACGCTCACAATGATAATATATTTGCCCACATTTATGTTATCAGTGATGCCCTGGTCTCTATTGAAAATAGTAGATTAAAGTCTTTACAATTTTAACCATGACCCGTCCGTCCTATCGGCCATGTTTCTGCCAGCCATTCGCCCGTGTCCGGATTATATAACTGCACACGTTTGATATCATTTGGCGCCATCATGATTTTACTACGCTTTTCACTACGGATTTCTCCAGCCTTTTTCCGTACAAACTGTACAAACTGTGCCGGCTCGGGCTCCTTCCCAGTTTCAAACAGATCTTTATAATCTTCAAGTTCAAATGTTTTCTAACACAAACATCTTTTATCCCTTTATTTTTTTTCGTCTCCGAAGTTGGAGTTCGAAAAGCATACACTTTCGAGCGTATGCCGACAAAATCAAGAATAGGTTCACCATTCAACTCATCTTTAAATTTACCTATCACTTTTTTATTAATCTTCGGAAAATCGGGGGCTACCATGGGCCCACTCATCCCACTAGTATCATATATAGACTTCTCACCATTCTTTTCAACATCTTCTCGGACTATATCATTGAAAGTGCTGACGCGTGAGCCGTCCGGGTCCGGGAGCGGCACACTGTAAACAAAACTATCAGTATCCATGTAGGCTAATCGTATTCCAGGGAACTGGGCCCGAAAGTAATTGTAATGCGTCTCATACATAAGCAGCTTAGAAAGTTCCAGTACCGCCGCGCCAATGAAAACTGGTTTTACATATCTATGCTCATCCGTTTTCAGTTCCAGTAGGGACACTGTCGCAGGAATCGCCATCCTCTTCGGAAGTTATGAAAGTTATATGTTTCATCTTTGGATTATACTTCTGAATCTTTTTACGTCCACTATCCGTGCCGTTCCAGTCCGAAACAAATTTAAAGTCTCTGTACTTTCGAACATCTTCTATTGTCTTACCGAACATTGCATTATTCATCAGCTTATAGAAATTCTTTTCAAAATCTGTCGTCCCCTTTGTCCTCATTTCAGTGTTAAAGTCAATATATTGTTGAGACATGGAGTCTCATCGAAAGCAAGCACCCGATGAATATTTTTCAATCTCATTCCCATCCGAAGATAGAATTCCAGCAACTTGTAGTGTAAGACATAGGACTCTCTATCCATCACACTTGTAATCAGTCGACCGCCCTGCCTCGGAAATTCATAGTGATGCGGTGCTAATGGCAAATCGCTGTGTTCTTCATGTAATTCGGCTGGGTATTCTAAGTCTACTTCTAGAAAACTTGGTGGAAAGGTGGGACATGGTTCCACCCCTCCGCCCTCGGCTCCGCCCCCCGCTCCGCCGGCTCCGCCTTCCCATTCTATCTTCATCCAATGAAGTCCGCCCGTAGGCATATCCTGACTCATTGCCCAGCCGTAGAGATTGTTTGCATCGAGATATTTTATTTCGGTCACCGGCTTCTCTGGATCCCAGTTCCCGCCGGCGGGGCCAGCGTAAGCAGGATGATTTGTCTGTAAATAATGAATATTACACTGGCTGATACCTCCTCGTATTCCCCTTTGAATGAAAGTCATCTGCTCAGCATCTTGAATGAGTTTAAATTTATTACCCGTGTAAAGTAACATAGCATCCCATGTCAAGCCAGGCGCTGACATATAGTGGGCTGGATCTAACTTGTACGCTTCTAAACATGTGTCACGGAAATTTTCGAATATATTAGCAAGAAGGAGAACGTCCGTCTCACAATAGAATTCCATATAATCACGAATCGTCTTACATCCAACTTCGTCCCATACTCGCAAAGCATGTTCGTAATCGGACTCTGAAATCCCCTCTTCCGTCAATTCGCTATAAAATTCCTCCCTCTCCGGGAGCTCCTCCTCTCCCAGTCTGTCAACCGAGTCTAAATATTCGTAGGGGAAGGGTGTTTCTTTCGCCCTTTGAATGTCCGGGTACGTAAGTGGTACTGCCGTCCATCCGTGGTCCGGCACAGTCGTTGCCAACTTCGCCAATGACCCCATCATCAACTGAGCACTGTCCATAAACTTTATAGAAAAGTGGCGTCTCTTTATCTCCATCTCCCCATCGACAACAATTGAGGCGTGAAAAATAAATGTTTTCGAGAGACCCATAATTCCACCATTGCCCGTCTTAGCTATGATTTTAGGCTCTGGTCCCCCTCCGACGTCGATTTCATGTAACTTTTTCAAAATAAAAGAACCATCGTATCCCTTGAGGTTGTGAAAGTAGATAGAATGGTTCTCAACGGACGGCACTTTTCACAATAAAAAGTATCATCACCGTCTAGGTATCCTGCCGGCTCTCCACATGCAATACAGACTGGATTGCCGTAATTAGAAGGATCTTTCATTGGTTTTATTTTCAAATAATACGATTTCGAATAATTCTCAGCCCGTTCTTTCATATCCTTTAGAAAGTCTGTAACACAGGAGAGCCCCGTGAATGTTCTTTTACCATAAACTTTTGGCCGCCGTTCCGAAGGGGCCCACCCCCGTTCCACCATAACATACGAAAGACAAATTGGAATATGTCGACCGGTCCCCTTCTCAATAATTGCCTCAGTATCTGCATAGACGACGTAGGGGGCGGGACCTTCTTCCGATGTCCTTCGAATTGACATACTTCCTTAGGAAAACCTGGCTGGGCAGTGTCTGTTCCACAATAATTCTCATGTTCTTCCAACTCTCCTGTTGACGCAAATCTTTTCCACAAACCAGGCAAATACACTTCCGTCTGTGCACATTCTTACGATTTTTATTAGAATTAATAAGGCGATTTTCCGCAGTAATTGGCACATAGTGACTCGAAGGGTTGCCATCGGCGCCGACTATTAGTAAAATCTTCGCTGTCTGGACGGTTCCGGGACGGGTTCCCGGAACCGTTCCGTGAGGGGCTCCGTAAAACACAGTTATACCGGACGGATCGGGATCGGACTCGCAGATCTGAAATACTTTGAGTCTGATGCTCGGATTTTGTCGCTCAAAACGCTCGAAAATAGTATCATCGGCGGGTGTAGGAAAGGGAATGTCGTCCCAACAGTAATCGGCTATAAATGGAGAGAACGTATTCCAATTTTTTCTGGTATTACCAGCCTTCTTTTTACGAAACTCGGGGTCGGCTAACTTTAAACTTGCTACGACGGCATACTGGAAGCAGTTCTCGGCGCCTCTGAGTAGCACAAGATCGCTCACACATTTCTTATTTTTCAACCATTCCGGCAGTTGGGGGCCGGGGCCAGCCCCAAGTAGTAATTCTACCAGTCTTACTTTAAAATTAAGTATCTCCTCGAGAACTAGACCAGAACCCTCAACAGCTTCAGTTTTATCAAGCCATTCTTTGTAGTCTTTTACTAATTGTTCTTTCACTGCCGCCCCTCCCTTATCTTTTGTGTATATACCCCCCTTATAGTTAACATAGTGTGTACGATTTTGCACACTTTGATCTTTTGGATTTTTGAATTTGACTTCCATTTCTGTATAAACACGGTACATCTTTCGGGTCCCTTTGACCATACCTTCGATATCAATCTGCGCGATATCCTCGACTCGCTTGACTTCGTAGGAAAAATCTTTTTCTATAACTACATCTTTGAATGCTCTCCGTAAGCGACGTTTTTTTTATGCTGTAATGCACAGTAAGTCTCCTTGGAATAAACTGCGGCGGCACCTTCTCCCATTTCTTCACCAATTCTTCTCTAAGATCATTGAAATCTATCCATGGTTTTTTACCGAAGGGATTTTCTAGAGTAAAACCTTTACCTGAAGATCTGTTAAATCTGTGTGAGTCATGGTATACAGATAATTCTGAGTGTCTAGCCCTCTATTTAAATCGAGGTCAAGTATATCGACCAATTGGTTTATCTTATATTCATTCACGATTGGATCCATTGTACTGTCCTATATATATCATAAAAAATTTTCTTAAAAGAAATATCTATTCTAATTCATCAAAATCCACTATAATATTTTTGGCAGCATTTATTTGTTTATATATCTCGCCTAATCTTTCTAAGTCGACTAGTTCTTCCGCATCTTGAATTTCTGGTTTATTAGGTGCAGCACAAAATATTAATCTCTCAACAGTGAAAGAAAGGGCACGTTTATTTAAGCGCGGTTTAAATGCTAAGAATTCTATCTTACTACCTTTTCGGATATTACGAGGTACAATAGCAGGATTTTCTCGGACTGGTAGTAACGGGCTCACTGTTTAAAAGCACAGTCAATTTCTTGAACCATATCAATACATGTAGCGAAATTGGAAGTGTTTCTCCCTCTTTTAAACTGAAATTTAAAATACCTCATGCCCGGCTGAGGCCCTCGCTCCCTCGCTTCTGATACACTTTAGATGGATTGTAAAATCTGCACCCTTCGGTGACGGTTCCGATAGGATTCTTGGAGTGAGCGGCCAGGCTTAGAGCATAACTTTTAGCAGTAGATGCATCGAAACTTTCACCTAGGGTACGGAATATTATTAAATCAGTAAACTTTTGAAGACTCGGTTGCCAACGGACACACACCCCATCGCATGTAGCAGGATCTCTAGAACCATATTTAGGTCCGATGTTGAAAACTACTTCTAGCTCACTGTCTATGTATATGAAAGGATCTACATATTCACCAAATACTAATTTGCCTCCATCATCAATTTGATGTTTTCTCCGGTTTCAAGTATTTTTATTGCATCTGAAATAGAAAGGATTGTCATTGTCTTATCGTATATATCTTAATAAAAATAATTTAAAAAAATTTTTTCTATGATATAGTATCCCCAAAATGTCATACATATTCATAAATGGACCAACTGGAAGTGGTAAGAGTTACGATGCAGTAAATTTGGCGGAGGGACCGGAGGTGTATCACGTACCAGAATTTGACACTAGTTTTTCCAGCAACATTGCCGACTTTTATAATGGGCGTGTCACCCCCGTTTCGATTGCCGATTTTCAGAACCAGTTTATAGAACATACGCTTAGTTTACAATGTCAGGCTGGGAGGAGGAGGGAGGAACAATACATTATTTGTGACTCTTCCATAATTCAACATCTGACTTTTTCTAGAATCCGGGGCGTTTCCACGGAGTGGGAAGAAAAAAAGATTGTTTCTAGAGCATTTGACCATTTACCCAGTTTCATTATCATATTCAAAGATATGCCTTGGGATTATTGCAGACGGAATGTGTTGACTCGAGCCAGGTCGTACGAAATCACCGCCTTAGAAGAACTAGAAGAGATTCACAATAAGTTCAAACAGACTTTCTTAGAAATTTGCCACGACTACAGACTTCCATGTTTGGTAATTCGGAACACTCTTACCCCCCTCGTTCTCAAGAATATACTTAATCCAACAATTGATACAGAGACAGTCGGACCAGTAGATTTTCCACAAGCTTTTGACTTTGGAATTGCATGGGGCAGCGGCAGCCAGGGATTTTTAATAGACGGTTTCGAGGAGGAGGAACTTGAAAAAGCGTATTATCCACCTGGTCAAGAACAACTAGAACAACGTCGAGTCTCACTCAAGAACCTACACAAACTTCTTAATGCTTGTGAAACAGTGTGTGCTTATAATGCTCCGTTTGACCTACGAGCACTTGACATTATGAAACCCTACGGTTCTGTACACCGGACTTTGAAGTTACTTGTCTATGGCTCATGTCAGTTGTGTACATTATACTTCAACCAGAACTTATAGATAAAGCTGAAAAAGGGGGACTCGAAAGAACGGACTGTGGTAACATGCACAGTCGCTTTGAAGATCTTGCAAACTTAATATGTTCAGGAACCTCCCCTGTACCACCTCATCCACATACTGCCGAAAAAGATGCAATAAGTGAACATTATTACGACAGTACATGATAAATACTTGGCCAGGTGGTTGGAAGAATAATGGTAAGTTGTCACTTTCTTCTTTCAAGAAATTAAGACTTTTTCCATGGTACTTATTGAATAACTTTCGTAAATACTTACGTTAGTACTTACGTTAGTACTTGACAAGTACCATGGACAGGAACTTACGAAGTACTTACGTAGTACTAATAACATTTTCCTCCGGCTCCCAACTATTGAAACTTTCTGGATAACCTTTCCATTTTATCAGATAATATTTCTTTCCTCTAATTTTTTTTGTCTTCAAAATTCGTTCTACTCTGTACAGCTCGTCGCGTTCCGAAAGGGCGCTCTGAAGTTCATCAGAATAGAAAGTGCCGAGTATTTCCTCTCCATTCAGATCTTTTATTTTGTAAACTGGCGGCGTTCCCAGTCCAGCCGCATACACAACTTTTGAAACCACGAAAATCTCCTCTGTCCAATTTGGTAAATATCCTTTCTTGAAAGTGGTCTTGTATTTTGTAATTCGGACCCGTTCTCCCGGCTTGAATTCAGGGTTGGCTCCCCCGGCTGCCAACTCAGGACCAAATAGTGTATAAAATGCCTGCCAATCGTTCTCCTCTGTTACGTCCCTGGGTTTCATTTTGATACTTCCGTGAACGGTGTTATTGTAATTCTCGAGAAGTTGTGGTAGAATGGGGAGCCATTCTCGTGTCTGTTTATATGTAAAGTATTTCCACATCATCGTCTTAAGAGTCCGATTAAAACGTTCAACGACGCTAGCTTTTTTGTCACTGTAGGTGTGAAACCAGTGAATTCCCGCCTCCTCCAACCACCCCTGCATTTTTCGGTTCGTAAATTCCCGCCCCTCATCTGTCTGAAGTTTGTCGGGCTGCCTCCTGGATTTCTTAATTATGTCTTGTAACGCCTGTAACGTATCATCAGCCGTTTTTGACTGTATCGGCCTGGCCCATGCATATTTACTGAGCACATCGATTACTGTTAGCATGTATCGAATGTTTTTATTCTCTTTTGCGAATGCTGCAGGGATTTCCATGAGATCCGCCTGCCACTGTGAGTCTATCGATGTTACGAAAATCCGCCGGCCCCTTCGGAACGCGCCACGAGTACGAGGTACCGGTTTATGAAGATTATAAGTTAGCTGAGTTTTTAACCACTCCTGCACCTCTTTCTTAGTAACGTGGAGTCCACTGGCGCGTGCTGCGTCATATAATTTTTGTACACCTCCAAAACCAGTTTTCGGGTTGTAATATAATTCTCTAAGAGTACCTTCGGTGTTGCCTTCAGTGTTGCCTTCCATAATTGCTATATTATACGAAAAATTTTATGTCGTACGGATGCCGTAAATGAAATACTAGTTTACTGAATGGCCTACTTTTCAATTGTCTGACCAGGTCCGTGGCCTCCCGTTCTGACACCTCCATTCCATATTCTTTTATAATAGTCTTGTTGTCTGTCTTGCTCGGTGTGTAAAAAAGTACTAACATCTGTATGTTTTCCCTAAATGGTTTACTAATACTAGTATATTGTTGAGTCAGAACCCAGACAGATAGTCCGTCGTGTCTTGCGCTGAAACCAAGTTTGACTAAAATGTCACTGCGCTTCTTCATATCTTTGGACGAGGCACAGTCGTCGAGGATTATTAAAGTGTTCGTGCCGGCCCATTCTTTATGTACGAAGGCTAGTGTATCATCCACAGCATCGAGTCCGACTGGAAACACAAACACATTGTCATCAGTGAAAATGAATCTTTTATTATACGTTTTATTGTTCATGAATGTCGGACAAATGAAAACTACGTAGTTAAATTTCCCTAGGTACGGACCGGTGAGGAGATCCATTACATATTCCGTTTTGCCAGAATTTGTCGGTCCAGTTACAATCATGTTGAATGGTACAGTTGCATACATCGGATCTATATACTGTACATAAATGTAATGAATATTGCTAAAGATAACAAACCAATTTTACCATATTCGTGAATAGGGTCTGCGCCGGTCACTGCTGCTGCCCGTTCCGAAGCCCTGCCGGAACGGTTCCGAAGGGCCTTCGGGGACCGAGTCGTGTCATTGTGAGGTGACTCTCCGGGCTCGTCCTGCCACTTCACAGGATCCTCCTCCTCCTCCCCCCTTCCATCTCGTGTACAGCACTTTCTCGAACTTCCGTGTTTATATCACCGTTCACCCCGAAGGACATAGATTCTGTAGCGTATTGCAATTCATTATTATAACCCGAGATCGCCGGGCCTGAAAGGATGACCATCTCAGACGGTAAGAGAAGTAAATTTGGTGAGACTGCCATATCAAGTTTGACACCAGTATTCATTATTGTGTCTTGATATCGCCTATAACTGATTACTTTGTCGGTATTGCGAATTTCATCTTCGAGGAGAACGCCGAATTCTTTTCGGACTTGCTCTGCACTGCCAGTATCACCCACTATGGTATACGAATATTGCTTGTGCGCCGAGTATGCAATATACGTAGGCTTCAAGGCTTTCATTGAGGCGAGCGAGACCGGCCTTTGTTAGTCCCGAGTCTCCTGTCAGAGGAATGAAACTATTATATTGTCCCTCCGATCCATCATTTCGGAAGAAATAGTAGTGCGGTCGGTCTTTGTCGGACAATTTATGTTTTTTCTTTCCAAAAATGGTATGTGTATAGAAAACGCCTCCGTCGGCGGAGAGGAAAAAGTCCCGACCGTTGTATATCGCTTTTGGCTGTCGAACGGGACCACGATTAGTGTAATATTCATAACCATAACCAAGACCTTTATTTTGACCTTTTCGATAACGAAAGTCGGACTTCGTTGGACTTATATTTCCAAATTCTGTACAGAGAAGTTCATATTGGACTAGATTGTACGGATTGTCGCCCGCTTTGAAGGTGGGGAGGGGGTCGTCTGGAAGTGCAACCTGCATTTCGTGAAGGATACGACGTATTGTAAAATATACATGAAAACGACAGAATGATCGTATTTGCGGCGGAAATTTCTTATCAAAGAGATGGGCGAATGATATACCACAACCAGTAGTGCTGCACCATACAGCGAAATTCAGTTGCTGGTCCCAGTATTTCATGTTTGGACCGCCCAGCCAGACATTACTTTCTTTCGCTGATCGATGAGTGATTACATTATCTTTGAACACATCCCGTGGATGAAAAGTAAATTTATCTGTCGGCGTTACATATATTTCTAAGTCCATGAGAATAGGTTTTATTCCCCCGTCCGGTTTGGAAGGGGGGGAATCAGCATGCTGTACTGTTGGTATGCTCGTCTTATTCAATTGAAAAGCAACTGGGAATAAGTCTGTACTCATTATTCGTGTTTCTATATACAGATAGATTTAAATGGAGGAGAATTTTCTCGGAATCCCTGTCGGAATCCCTGTCGGTACGGTTCTGTTAGGGGTACTAACATTCCAGACTATGTTAATACTTTATTTCGGATTCAGGTTTAAACGAATTTTTTATTTTTTACTAAGAATAGATAACATACTGCAAACAATGGAGAATTTAATAAAGTCATCGGCAGCGGCAAATATGGCAGCGCCCTACCGGAACGGTTCCCCTATCGGAACGGAAGGGGCTTCGGCGCCTTCGGTGCCTTCGGACAATAATCGATCCATAATAGAGACAAAACGTGAAAAAATACTCTGTGTCATCGCAAGTGGTCAAAGTAAGTTATTTTTTGGTAAGGAGTTTACAGTTAGAGAAGTGGAAACGTGGAAAGATGAATTCATAACACGAGCCTTTAAAGTCTATGAAGCGAAATACAGTTCTCTTATAAGTGATACCATCACTCAAAGTTTCATAGATCTAGGAGCCCGTGCAATAAGTCAGGTAGTTCCAATCGATGATCGAGATAACTATGCCACTGATCTTAAAAAGGATTTTATACTAAACAGTGAAATAAAACGATTATCAGGACGGATAGCTTACACGTGGGGGCCCCTGATTGCTCTAATTTCCACCGGTTTAATTACGGTAAACATTTAAATTTTAAAAAAATCGGGTTTAATATAGTACCTGAAATAAATGGATTCAACTTCGACGACTCAGCAAACGGCTCCGGCCCCGCCGACGGAGCCCACACCGCAAACGACTCCGTCAGGGACGACCTTCCCTACGCCACAGCGCAACATAGAGAAAGTGACGTTACCGCCGAAGCATCCAGGGAGAGTTGCTGCGGGCAAGAAATTAGCGGAATGGAACAGGAAAAACAAGGAGAAGAAACTAAAAGCAATGGAGGGGAATGATAGCGATGCGGTAGCGGCAGACCTACCGCCTACAATGAAAGAACAGTGTGATAATAATTCACGCGATAGCTGGTATAATAAATGTTATCTTGTTTTAGGAATTGTGGGAGTTTCATTGACTGCATTAGGGTTATATTGGGGGCGTGCTCGGCATACCCCCTGTCCCGTTAATAGATCGAGTCAAGATCGGAAAGATCCTCCCCAGAAAGCGAAAAAAACAGAGCACGTAGCAGCTCCATCTGGAACAGTTCCGACAGGGGAGGGGGAGGGGGGTGTTCCCAGCTCATCTACATTGTATGAGATGGATTAACTCCCCATATTTTTTATTTTTTATTTTTCTATTTTATATACTAGTCAGCAATCATGGATATTAAACAGTTGTAAACACAATGTACGATGGTATTGTAATCGCAGGACTTGCGATGGGATATCTAATGATCTCCAGCAAATTTATGAAAATAGAGGTTGGCGATCCAAGTCGACCAAATTTAACTCGATTGGCAAAATTAGGCGGTGCGACTGCTGCCGCGGTTGCGACCAAAGATCTCCTTGAACAGAAAATATTATTCCTGCAGAACCTTATACTGTGTAATGGGCACCTTCGGAATAATAATAATATTCATCGAACACTTATACTTAGTAATATATACAACGTACAACAATGATCATTTGGATTGAAAGCCAAACAGGTGAACCAGTCACTGTTAATTTTTACCCTTGCATTGACACGACGCAGTTTACGAAGATAAGACTGCTAGAGTGTGGACTATATAATTCATGGCATAACATAACATCGACGAATAATGTAATAAAATATCAAGAAGGTGACCAACCGAAGAAGACTAAATCAATACGTCCAGGTAACTACAATATCGATACGTTAAACAAAGCAATCGGGTTGAAGCAAAAAATAATTTTGAAAAACATCTGCCGACAAACCATGTTTATCTAACTTTGGCTAAAGATATTAAAGTCTATTTCAATGCCACAGGTAGCTTCGCCAACGTCGTCGGCTTTTCAGATAAACCTGAGGACAACCCAGTTATAAAAAGTACTATGAGTCCGAAGAAAGTGGATTTCTTAACAGTCACTAAATATATAGTTCATTCAGATGTAGTCGATGTTACTGGAAATTATGTTTCATTTGGTTCGGGTGCCTCCGGAGGATACATACAGGGGAAAGTATCGAACTGTTTACAAATACTTCCCATCCGGGATACGAGAGAAATAAGTGAAAAGGTTACTTACGATTTTAAAAACGGAGCAATTTCTATGCCATTGAGAAAAGGGGGAGATTACATGAATTCAATGCGTATCTGGATAACAGATCAGGATGGGAACATGATCGATTTCAATAACTGGCCAATTAGCTTTTGTATTGAATTATTGTAGTCCCGAAGCGTTCCGCCTACCGGTGTAACCCTATCGGAAGATAAACCATCCCACGACCAATCCTCCAGCAATATATATCATTTCATATTTCTTTTGCTCAGGACTGGGTTGATAATAATCTGAGAATTGAACTGGCCCTTCGGAACGACCTGATGCATAGTTGGCTTGCGCCGCTGCTTCTTCCAGGATTTCTGCATCTGTATCTCTTAATTCTGCCGCAGCATGTGCGTCCTTTGCTTGATTTTCTCTTTCCCAGTCAGCCTGGAGTAATCTTTTTTCTGACCAGACGTTGCGATCATGTTCAAATTTTTCTAATGCTTTATCATGTCGGACCTTTTCTTCAATAAGAGCGTCACCATTCCCAGAAAGCTTTTGTCCGATAATATTTCCTCCTGTGAATGCCGTTGCATTTAATACAGCACCGAGAACTGTCATTCCTATAGCTGAAGCCATGACTGTGTATTGTATATTACAAGGTATTATTTAATTTTCACTGTATATAGGTCCCTACGGAGTATGTCTGATCCAAGTGGCTTCGGTCTAGGTACAATTCGTATGCAAAATCTTGAGCTTGAAGATCTGAGTGATGTTAAAGTTAACAATAATACTAAAATGGCTGCTAATCATAATAAGGATTACGTCCTTCGTTACAAGGACCGCGAAAAATATTTCGTTTTAGCCAATGCCGCGGCGCCACCCCACGAGCATGCTGTAGAATTTCCGAACTTAAAGACATTGATGAAACTGTAATTGACGCCACAAAGGCTTCGAATGATCCTACTCCTTTTGCTCTGACATGGGATGGGGATAGTCAGAAATTCATGCCTTATAATGTGCCGCGTAACATCTTAGATATATTGGATAGTGAAATTGCAGGAGGTGTTGCTGAACCACCAGGAACTCCGAATGTGATTTATTTTGATAGCAATGTAAACAAATATAAATTGTTAGATTTTCGTAGTTGGCTTACTCCTACAAATCCATACATTACACTTCTCGGTATACCGATTCACCTTAAAATTAGTCCTCTTAATACAATAATGAAGGCAGATAATACACTAAGAAGGTGGATAAACGAGGGTGAGAATTATTGCTCGTATACAGCTAGCGGAGTTCCAGTAAGATTATTTTGGGACACAACGTTAAAGAAACTGGGTCTTAAAAGTGTCGGTGATGAGGCAGCTGTTCTCACTTTACAGACTGTAAATCAACAGATGACTGATAATATGAAAATACTTCAACATGGTACAGTTCTCATTAGATGTGTAAAGTTAGCTACTGGAGATGAATTTGACGATTTGGTTGGATATTATGCTATGAAAACAGATAACAGAACAACTTGTGATATTATCATAAGTATTGATAAAGATCGGGGAGGGGAAATGAGTATTGAATGTTTTGTTGGTGGGAATAGAATAGAGAACGACTTAGGAACTACATTTGTACGTAAAGATAAAAGAGTGAACACTTTAGATATCAGTACCATTCATCTGAAACGTCTCATATTATTTGAAGTAATGGTCTTCCGTCACATTTTAAGTTCAGAGGAAATTACTAAAATTTTATCTATCGGGTGAACAAGTTCGCCCCGATAGGAACTTCGTGTTCAACATCAGCTAGACTCCGCGACCGGCCGGCCGGACTGACAACGGGGCTCCTTTATATAGGCTAGTTTGATGACCCGGTTGACTCACACGGAATTTCCCGTACATGTATAAACATGCTCAGAAGGGAATTTCCCGCTTAGTTCAGGCTGCGCCAAACCCCTGTTGCGCATGCGTGAGTTCGTATATAGGTCAGGGTCACACTTTAGTTACATGGATGGTTAAATTTTCCTTCGCTTCATGTAGATAATGATAAAATGGGTGTAAAATTCTTATTTTGTCCTGGAGGTCAAATATTCCTTACTACTAGCGTATTTGGAGGACGTTTGGGAGCCTATCCGTACGCGCATGCGTGTGTTTGCATTCAGCTCAGATAAATCATTCCAGAATTGATAGTAAACGATGCAACAAATACGTAACAATTGGATAAAATTTTCGAGGGTTTCAAATTTTCCCGCCATAGACTGCATCAATATTATTTTTCAACCCCTAGATCGCAAAGTCACACGCAAACAGACCTAATAGACTTACACTAAGAAGTGAGAACGCTTGTACTTAGCAAGATGTCAATTAAGGCACGATGTATATTTGAAGACAGACAAAGGATGTTTTTTTCTTTGTCTGTGATTCAACTAGCATGATCTTGTGTTCAACCTTCACACCTTGAACCTGTCAATTGGGCGCAAATGACCTACCCTCTGTTAATTCCACTGGGGTTTGTTTCAATAAACCATGGAGCTATACCAAAAGACTTTTGGTAGCTCCATGAATAAACAAAGGTTGCCTGGCACCAATAAAATCAAATCAAATCTAGATATACTGGTAATCATGGATATAAGCTGGCGTTCACTGCCCTTTCATTTTTGGTTTGTGGATGTTGTTCAAAAAGAAACAAGAAAAAACCCTCAAAGATTTCTTTTATTGACCATGTTTCTCAGTGGTCTGTATCGGCTTAGGGGAATCTCACAATAACTCCACTAAACCGAGGTACCTCTACTACATTGCGTTCACACACAAAAGATAACTTTATTTACAAATTTGTCAATCTCGCGGAAACTCCACTACATCACGATAAATCTACTGCATCACATTCACAAAATATAGAATTATTCACAGACTTGTACCAAGTCTATTGTGGCAACTGCAATACTATATCCATCGATAACGTTCGCAAGCAGTCTTTGTTCTACCATGGAGCTACCTTTTGTTAGCTCAATGTTAGCTTCATGGTCTCTACTAGAATTCATTTGTAGACAATAAAATTGCTCATTTTACAAAGTGCATTGGATTATAATTCACATTTCGAGAGAAAATATATATTTGTATCGCAGAAGATAAATAAGAAAATAATATGAGATTACTACGAAAATATCGCAAAGAATGCACATACGAGGACACTTTTAGCGCATACAAAATTCTATGATATTGTTCTTGCTGCTAGATGTATATCAGAAGTTAGCCTACAGCTATTGTATCTAAGAGGCTCTTATCACTTTGATTTACATTTTGAACATCCGTGATGAAAACGGCCAGATTTGTGTGTGGGGGGGGGGGGGGGGGGCAGCGCATGTCCGTTTGACTCCTGACAGTAAATACGTCTTTACGTGATCAGTTTTATCGCAGGTGAGGCAACCGTACATTTTGAATACCTTTCCGTGTGCTGTTACATCGGGTTTGACACGTTTTTGGACAAAGCAAAGTCTCCTTGGTTATAGTTATACATCTCAATTTCAATTTCTCTGATATAAAACCTGAAGACTGAAATTGTAGCACGAAATACAGGATTCAATGCAACGTTACAGTTTTTCGGGTTGCTTGCAGCATAGAGGTACTGCAAGGTGTAGGCCTAAATAGGGCGCAATATATTCATGGTGTTTCAACAGAACACGGTCCCAGAACGCTTTGTTGAACACCAATTTATTTTCAGCTCCAATATGCCATATGTACATATGGCAATTTAGGAGGTATTTGTATATGCTAGAAAAATTGTCTATCGTCTGTAATACTGTAAGTACATATGTCTGTTCACGTCAAAAACTTGAAAACCTAAGCACCTATAATTGGTCTTTAGATGCTCCCAATGGTGGAGATTGGAATTTGTTCAAGTGAACGTGTTCGTAGGTTTAAAAAAAGGGCGAAATCAGTAAAAATGCTGTAACTCTGGAACCATTGGCCAGATAGGGTGACTATTTTGTTCATAGGTACTTTGACACAAACCTTATCATTTTATGGGGGACATGTAGCATTTTATAAGAATATTTTTGTCATTTTTGGTGAAAAAATCACCCCCTTCATAACTTCCCATCAAGAACCTCCATTTAGAAGAATATGTTTGTCAATTTTGGTCAAATTTCTTCAGAACTTCTTGTATATGAGCCTTGAAATTCGGTAAAGATGCTCACAGTCCCTCTATAGTGGATAGAGGGACTGTGAGATGCTACTTGGGATGACCTGGTGTCAGTTTGTTCAAATTGCTATAAAATTTATTCTTACAGCTATTTTTGTGAATTTTGGTCAAAAAAGTCATATTTTTCAAAACTACTCATCCAACAGCTTTGAAATTGCACATGATGGTCCCTATGGAGACACAGTTAAGATGTGAGCAAATTCTGGTGAATTCTGCATCGTAGTATTTTTAGGGTTATTTTTGTGATTTTGATCAAAAAATCATATTTTTCAAAGCTATCATCCAACAGCTTTGAATATTGGTTCCTTAGGATGACCTTGTTGAGATGTGTGCAAGTGGAGACAAAATCTGCTTTGTAATATTTTATGATTTTTTTTGTGTGATTTTCAGTCAAAAAGTCATATTCGTCACATTAGTCATTTGACAGCTTCGGAATCTTGCATGCAAGTGTCTTGGGATAATCAAGCTTGGTCAGATGTCTTCAAATTGTGATAAACCATTTTCACACATTTTTTCACTAGTGCTATAAACTGTGCAGGAGCATCACTGTCATTGACGCCATTTTTTTGAGTTAAAATAAGAACTATGGGTATTGTTCAACTACAGAGATCTCAGAACAGAGGTCATTGCCTGGAATGCATTGTTGAAATATTGAAAATAATGGTTAATTCAATAATTGCAGAATCATCATACTCAATAACTTGGTAGAAACTGAAACAGACCAAATCAAATCTTTCTACCAACTTTTGCTACACAACCCCTCGTAGTCTTCAAACCTAAAATTGAGACATATTTTCTGTGTCAAAACTGGGACAGCAATGTTGACATCATAACATAAGGCTGCTGAAAACAAAGTATTTGGTGCCTCATAATATTCAGTGCCTTTTGCAGATTAGAAAAATGAAATGCTGTTGAATGAATACTACTTGAATAATTTTGCATATGTAAAGAATGTAATTTTGGAATATCTAAATATTATTCACAATCACTACCCGAGAATTACAATTTTCACTTTTGTATGTAGACATGAGGTTACCCAAGGAAGGAATGGTGTGCTAATCAACACAGTGCAGTCATATGGATGTATGTCATGTATAAGATGTGATGTGAGAGCCAGTTCATGAGAGAGACGTACCCAGCTTTGTACTCTTTCTTTGTGTGGTGAGGGCATGGTATCCTACTTTCCAGAGCTTTTATACAAATCATATTTTGTTGCCATGGTGTAATATGTATTGTTTCATGCTAGTACATTCATAGAGATTATGATTGGGTAAAGCTGTTTTTCCACAATTAGGTAATACATTAATGTAATACACTATGTAAAAAGTAATCACAAGACATTAAAAAAGAAGGATATTGACCATGGAATACCAATTTATTTTTTTAATTACTAATGAGAATTAAGCGTACTGTTCTACACAAATTGAGACCTCAGTACAGGGCTCATTGTTGAGAATGCCATGTTGGAATATTCAAAATAATGGATGCTGACTAAAGCAGCACAGTAATATGGACATATGCCATGTGTATGTGTCTGCGCTAATACTTGACAGAGCTTATTCATCAGAGAGCCATATACTTCGACATTTTATAAGGTGTATTTGTACTCTCCATTGGTGTGCAATGGGCCTGGCACCCTACCATTCCAGGCCTCTGATCATGTTTAGTTGCTGTGGTGAAAAATTTATTATTCTACCAGAGACTACATTCATGACAACAGTTGGGCAAAATTGTTTTTCACAATAATGTTATTCATATGTTTGAGGGTGTACTGGCTGCAATAGTATTTATTTGTATATGGGACAAAAAGAGTTCTCTGACTGACCTCCTGTCACTGACATACCATCAAACAAACTCCAAAATTTCAAGTACCCGTACAATGAATTCATTGAATACTTGGTTTTACAGCATTATAAAGTTCAAGAGGTCAGCAACTCAGTGTATTGTGGTCACACTGTTGTGAGCTTCCTGGCACACCTGACACTACTTTTCGAGGAAAACAAACTGAAATCACTCTAATTTGCAAATATTTAGGGAGGAAAAAAACCCTTCTGGAACATCAGAAAGTTTGTCTGTGCCTCAACTTTGATTTAACAATCAAGCTTGGGATATCATTCATTTGATTGTCATTGGTATCAATGTACAAAACACCATGGACATAATATTATCAGTTGTTAATGTAAACAAAGGTGTTCCCCTGCAAAGGTTGTTCATATGATATGTCACAGCTATGCTAAAATTACTGTTTTCTGTTCTGCTTATACCTTCACGTTTTTTTCATAATTTTACACGTCTTGAACTTTGCTGTTCTACATTCCATTTTACAATTCAACATTTCACTTTTCTAAATTCTATTTCAAAATTTAACATTATAAGAACAAATTTAGGACAAAAGTTAAATAGTAAAATGGAATTTAGAGCTGTGAAATGAGAATGCACAATATTAAATCGTAAAATAGAACTTTAAAATGGTGAAATGTTGAATCATAACTGGGGAATACAACTTCAAGATAAATGTTGAAGTGTAAAATTGAAGTTTCAACAGCAGAACAGAGACTGATAATGTTTGGCATAGATACATGGTTTATACATTCAGATGTGAAAACAGCCTTGACCTACTGGCAACTGTAGTCCTCATATTAACGTTATGCCCCCCCCCCCCCCGGCAGGTTATGCACCAAAATGCCTCCTGTAGACAAAGGAACCCTCAATTACTCAGTTCAAATGCTATGAGGAACTGACTGCCAACCATAAAAAGACGGTTTCGACTTCATTTGAAAACACTACAAATTGCTCAGAAAAGATGCTGTAAACTCTGGTCATATGCACAAGCGAACTTCTTTTCTTACAAGTATTTCTGTTAGTTCTTCACAAAAGTAACTTGTTTCTTTCTACATATTTTCTCAAAATGCTCTGAAAGAGACTCCTTCAAGCTCTCACTTGTGTTTTACAGTACCCTGGTTCCACTTGATCTCTTGAAAATGTCACCATAATCTGCACCGCCATTTCAAACAGTGAAATAGATTCAACCGATATCAATTAACCTTGGTACCGAGCTACAGCATGTACATGTGCCCAGTAACAGAGGAATCTGGACTATTTGATTTTCAAACTGAAATCTAATCCGCTTGTTTCCATAGCCTGTGTATAATATACTGTGTGGGACACTACAAAATTCAAAATACTTGTTTGAACACATTGAAGAATCTGAACAATCACTAATTAATAGCATCACGTTTGTTCATAATCACAAAGGGTGTTAGGACAGCACATGTCGCAGAGATTCCAATGACCATTACAGGTTGTCCTCAGTAACAAAAATATACCCACAAGTAAACCTTATCTATCCATTGGCAGACTACCTCTGTATCCCAAATGCACTAGAAAATCCTGTCCTCCAGTAGTCTTCCTTGTATTGAAGATATACCTGTTAATCATGACAAGTTTTCTCAGTATTGCATGTATATCTGCAAACACGTTAACTGTATTTCTAAACCTTTTACCCATATTCATGGTGCTGAAAAACATTGAGGAAACTATATTGATTTAGAGAATTGTCACATGCTGTAGTCTACTGTACAAACTGTTAAAATACTGTGTTCATGAAGCTGACAAACATTCAGGGAACTACTGATATACATATGTTGGATTTAGAGAATTGAACTATCACAAGCTAGAGTCTGTGCATGTTGTCAGTTTACTTTACAAACTGTCAATTTTGTTCTTGGCGAAATCACTGTCTGTTATTTCATCATCACATTCTTGTTTATGTGAGGAGAAAAATAGACTTGACACTATTTCATCCAGCACTCAAATGACATGTAATTTTTACATCCTGTTGAAATGAGACACAAAAAGGTTCAATTTGTAATACAGTGTATTTTAATATGGTAACATAATAAATGATAGAATTATGAAAACTACATTACTAAACCAAGATAATGTCAGACATACTCTCAAGTTTTTAAAGTCCGACATAATAATTCAAATGGGTCGCTGGCTTTTCACAAATTACCAGCTTCATCTTTCATAAACATCCAAATTCAAAGTGATCTTTCATTTTTCTTGATCTCAGATCAATACTTGTAACAATGTAAGAGGGAGAAAAGTAAAATGGTTTCCCATGACTTGACAAAATGGTAACATTTGTATGCTGAAATAAACCTTATATCCTTGATGGACAAACCACAACCTTTTAAAGTCATTTCTGACATGTCCAGTACATCAATAACAGCTCCAAATTTTACTAGTATGTTCTTCAATACACTGGACTCTGCTAAATTTTACAAATACGGGATATTCTTTTTAGTCTTTGCATTGGCAGCTGACATTCTTTATAACATATTCCAACAGTATGGACGGCTGTGAAGATTAATGGGATACAATTTTGGATTCAAAATTAATGGGTTTCTCTAATGGTCATGTACTCTATCTGTACTCCTACCCCTGACAACTGTGAAGGTTTACAGTGAACAGTACAAAATGCTGTATGTCCAGAAATCCTCACTTGCGCCATATGCAAGAACCTTATGAATTTTCCTCATAAGTTTACTTGAATGAGACTCAACAAAACTTTCACAGCGGTTAAGAAATCATAACTTTTTAAACAAGCCATGGTGTATACTTTTGAATTCACAGACCATCAGAGACTGATAGGACCTTGGTGCCTTGTACTGGCTTCCATAATTTAGTACATTGTAGATCATGATGGATTATATGTACAATGTGTACACTGAGGTGGGACACTGGTCAAACGTCATAACTTTAGGGCAACTTCACTGAATGCAACAATTGATAATTTTCTTGGATGTTCACCTGGCTTTCATGACAAAAAGACAACAATTATGCCCTGACATTCTCTGTCAGTCGTAACTGTTACAGATTTACCTAAGTATGGATATCAAAGCAAAGTACATAAGAGTTAGTATAGTTTTTGAGTTAATGTATGTGAGTGGCAATGTATTCCCATGAGGACGTTCGTCATAATTGACAATTTTAACAGAGCTTTGTAAAAAGAAGATAAGTCTTTATGAATACACCGTGGGAGGCCTGTTTAGATTAATAACATGAACTGCCTAAGTTAATACAGCAATAGACAAATTTGATTTTCTTTGCAGCTTTGCTGTTTTTTGGGACAACCTCAAAAATATTTTCATGATAAATATTTCACAAAATCTTTTTCAACTTCGCACATAATCTGTCTAGAGGATAAAAGACTCTTGCATGATTGTAAAACAGGTGTACTTTTCTTGTCATTTGAACTGTGTCATAAAAGTCACTTGAAACAAATGTACTCTCTTTCTGATTGGAAAAATGTCAGAAAAAGATTCTGGATAACTTGCAGAAATGTGTACATTTTTAATAATCCTTCGCATCAAAATTACAATTGCTGCTATTGATATGACATTTATTACGACAGCCAATGTGGGCAAAACCAACATGAATCTACTGTATGCGGTGGCTGCTTGGATAGCTTAGCACACTGAGTGCTACAATGGTACATGGGGGTTCCGGGTTACAAAAAAACAAGTCCTTTGTTCACATCGCAATTACACAGTGCGACAAAACTTAAGCCAAAGAGTGAAAAAACTTTTGCTTCTCATCCTTGCGCCTACTGATCTACACTAATCGTATTTTTTTTCATGTTCACTTAGAACATTGTACTTAGGAAAAGAATGTTATACATTGCAGAAAATGTAACATTTCATATTCGTAGGATCACATACACACAGGCATAATGTACAGTTCTCAGCAGTTCAGTTATCGCCATCACCATGTCAGATGTCAGAATAAACATAAGACCCAGGATGAGAAGCAAAACTATCTTTTTTTTGGCCTTAGAAATTAAAACTGATGAGACATGCCCATCGTAACAAAAAGACAAGAATGTCACAGTGGGAAATGCAGTTTATGCATGCTTCTTGGTATAAGAGACACTACAAAATAAATGTCGGACATGAGAAATCGAGGTACACAGTTAGTGATATTCTTGTGTAGGCAAAACCACATCAACTCAAATAACACCACTATAAAGATAAAATACTTGAAATGCAAACAGACAAATATAATTATTGTACACACATTTGAACAGACCTGTTCTCATGATAGACACTGATCTTCAAGTTGTATTCATTTATTCGTAACAACAACACTTCTTATACTGTATTTTTTTTCGTTCTTTAACAAATGTTACCAAAATCTAGAAAGCTAATTCTTGTACATGATAGTGCACGGACTGTTGAAAAGATGTACCACACAGACATGGGATTTGATTTTCCGTGATCTTCTTATCTAGCAGTCTAATACCTGAGGAATAAATAAAGAAAATAGGTGTGAATCCCTTGCAACCAATTAAAGCGACTATATCACAGATGTGCACACAAAAACACTAGTCATTGCAAGTTAAATGTTACATCATTCAGCGTTGCCAGTTTGCCGTAAACAGACTATGTGGGCCATATGGGCAACTGTGATCCTGTTCTAAAGCACTTCAACTTCATAGGAAAACTTCAAATGATTCAAATTTTTGAGAACCCATGTAATTATAGCCAAAACATCACTCCTAGCGGTCCCTGAACAAGCTTTGTTTATTTCTGCTGTCATAAAGGGCATTACTTGTCACTGTGTATTACATGATACTAGGCTATGGGCAAAAAACATTAGTTTTCCTTGAAATAACAAGCTGATGCAATGGTAAAGTGTTTCTTTCAAGCCTAGTTCTCTCTCTCCTCTGAATTCACAATTCCTTCAGGCTGATGTCTTACCTATAAGAGCTTCGGCTGTCTCTGTCGTAACTTCTGGAGCCACCACCGCCGTAGCCACCTGACCTTCCGCCCCCATAACCGCCACTGCCTCTGCCGTAACTGCTTCCGCCACCAAAACCTCCACCATAGCCGCCTCCGCCGCCACCCCCGATAACTTCTGCCGCCATATCCCCCATCCCGTCTGTTGTCTCTGCCTCCATAACGGTCGCCACCGCCGTAATCACCTCTGCCGCCACCTCCTGGACGTGATTTTCTGGCATGTTGTACAATTAACGTACCACCATCGAAATCCTGGTGTTGAAATAATAAGTTTACGCAAAGTACAGAAACAATTTATTACAGAATGAATTATCACTGTCTAGTACATGATGAATCAATGCAACACAATTAGCAGAGAGATAAAAGTGCATTCTGTAGGGATTAGGGGAGCATCACCACGTTTTTTTATTCTATCTATTCATATATTATAGAAAAATATATTTTCACTACGAAAGAATATTCAAATTATAAAGGATTATGTAAATTGGCCACCCTTCTGTTATCAAAGCTGAAATGGACCATAACATAAGGGCATGGCTTGTCATATTTTGAGAAAAAACAATTTTTTTGTTCCAAGATTTCACACTTTTCTCAAGGTTGGCAGAGCATGCATATATTTTTGTTTAGCTGAAAGTCAGGAAAGTATATAAATTCTGGATAACTTAGAAGTTGAAACCAAATCAAAGCGAATGTGAATATAATCACTTCTCACCTTTCCATCCAAAGCTTCTTTGGCCATAGAGGCATCCTCTGAGCTTTCATATTTCACAAATGCAAACCCACGTGACTGCTGCGACACTCTGTCTTTGATAAGGAAAACTAAATAGGGAAAATTTTGATCAGATTTGGTCAGGACACCTTAATATCAAAACTTGGAAAACAAGAAGGAATAGAAGAGCACATAAAGATAAAATGCAGAGTTGCAGAGTTACCAGCATCCTATGTCTGTAAAAAGTAACAATGTTATGAAGGAATGCTAGTGTTCTCCCCAGGAATTTCTGATAGCGCAGTGGCTAATTCACACAATGGCACAAAATCTCATATTGATGTTCATAAAATTCATACAGTCACGTTACACGTGCTGCTTGGTTTGAAAACGGATTAACCCTTTGAGTGCTGTAATCTTTCCGACCAAAATTTTAGTGCAACATTTTTACCAAGTTTTATGAATTTTTCTGTGATTCTTTTGAAAATTTTGGACCAAATGGATAGCACTTTACACAGACTCTAGTTTTGGGTCAAAATTTTGGGAAAAATCTGAAAAAATGTTTGGACCTGAAAAAATAGTGTCTTGGTTATATTTTATAAAAGTGACAAAAATTGACTTTGGCACTCAAAGGGTTAAGATTGAACCAAACATGATAAGATTTTCTCCAGACAAATGACATTCTGTCGACATGAGTTCTTATTCATGATTGAGTTGACAACATTTTGAAAATACATACATATCTGTGCTTAGCTTATCTAAAAATTGTGTAAGAAATATGTACTGCTGAAGTGAGTTTCAGAATACTGTGAGAGAGTAGGCTGGAAACCTAAACCACTCTCTCAATGAAATTTCAAGTAAATTCACGTCCGCTGCTCCTCAATTTGATTTAAAGGGACAAAGGTGGCCATTTTTCATGAATTTTGTTTGATACGAGATACTACCTATATTGTTTGACATGTTGAAAGATACTGAATGAATGGCTGACCATGCATATATTCGACCCCACTTTTAGACACAATACATGAAACCATCGCGAAAATGAATTAATGGTCATGACCATTAATTCATTTTCGCCATGGTTTCATTTAATTTGTCTAAAACCGGGGTCGAATATATGCATGGTCATCCATTTATTCAGTATCTTTCAACATGTCAAACAAAATAAGTAGTATCTTGCACCAAACAAAATTCATGAAAAATGGCTGACTTTGTCCCTGTAAGCAAGTAAAGTGTACTAGAACAAGACATAAAATTCTCACCATCTTCAACTTTTCCATATTTGCTTGCTTCTTTCTCCAGAATATCTTCATCTGTTTCTTCATGAAGACCACCAATGTACAGCTTGTAAGGGTCTCCGTCTGATCGCCTTCAAGTTTAATGAATTATGAAACAGAAATTTTTTGTACATCTAAAACAAAATACAGTGTTTCTGTATTATGAGCATGCCCCATACAGAAGTACACATGTTATCTGGATATCTGCAATGTCACGGGACAAACCCATTCCAAACTTGAACAATTATTATCCGATAAAGAGACCACGCCTGTGAGCCAAATAACGTTAATCAGTTCAGTTACGTCACTCAGTTCAGTATCCGAAGTCCATTTGATCCAAAATGACTGAACACTGGACACCTAAGTATGTGTATAATTGTGAGGTCTTTCAGCATTTTAGAAATGCTTTGGAGTAATTCATCAAGTATGTGTAGAGTCTCTATGACAGTGAGAAAAGTTATTGGGCAAACACAGATGTAACAGTTGAATGCCGAACTTGCAAATGTTGATGGCAAAGCAACGTCTCAGATTTACATCTTTGTCCTGACAATGAAAATATCAGTCTTTGTATGAGTGCAGGTCAAGAATACTGCAAAAAGTAACCAAACATCGCAGAGTATGTATGGCTAAGATGAATAAATAACCATTGGTTTCTAATGGTTACCTGAAAGAATTTCTCTCCTTTCCGATGTTTTTACAAACAATTGAATCCAGGAGCTTCAATACGTGTATTAGATAATTCATGTTTTTGCTATGATAAAGTTTGTGTGCGATGTGTGATAGCAAGTATGTGAGTGCAGTGTTTCATCAACTCTACAGCGTGTGGAGGGGTAGCAGTCAGAAAAACAGTGACAACTTAGCTCCACAATTGCACCATTCTTTTTTAAGGATGGCGATTTGGCAGAGTGGTTTTGATTGTGATGTCTTCGCAAGGTGACTGGGTGCTGTATGTTGCAAGTTCGAATCCGATCAATACAACCCTGTATTCTTTGAACTATATCAGTGTGTTGAAAGATTAAAAGTTTACCTTCCACCACCACCACCACCACCACCATATTGTCCACCACCATCTCTTGATTCCTTTCTGGCATAGCCTACTGTGATCGGCCGTCCGTCAAGCATCTGGGTCACAAAATGAGAAAACATGAAGTTAGCATATTTTGGGAACATTCTCTTTGGGAAACCATGGATCCAGACAAGCAGTCTGAAAGTATGAATCCTATGCAGTATTCTCCTGGTAAGACTTTCAACAATTGTTTTTCACACAGATAGCATATTTCTGTTTTGTCAATTTTACCAACAGCACAAATTTAATTCTTTTCGAATCCGTATCTGTATATGACATGGATGGAAATGACATGGACTTTGAAGATGTTTTCATTAGGTTAGGATCACAAAAGAATTACATGAATCTTTCAGACTTCACATTACCCCGAGAAGTGTTGGCAAGTTTTACACATGAAATAAATGACGGCTGGGGACATTTGCATATTTCAGAAAATCCAGTCTGATATTATCGTCTCAATCACTTGGGAGAACACTGCATAAATAAATTTCATACATCCTATTCAAGGAGAGAAGAACAATCGTTTGTAAATTACGATCAAACATGAGCGTTTCTACATGACAGTACAAGAATAATACAGCATTTTGATATGAGCTGAAAAATATGTTGATCTGTGAAATCACATGCCACTCTGAGTCTATCAGTGTTTCAGGGGACTCCCCTCAAAAAAAGAACAAAAAAGATACACAGAGCTGAAATGAATTGAAGTTTCTGAAAAAAATTACGTCAATGGTTTTACTGATTGAAATGCCGTCACTTCCTTTTGTATTCAATTGTTGTACAAAAGACTTATCTTTAAAATAATCTTGTAGACTGTCATCTTATTCAAAATGCAGCTAATTTTTTTTTGTTTTTATGAGAACAACTGGAACTGGAAGGCGAAACATCATGGCATCTGCCACTTACATCTCCTGGGGTAAAATATGAGAAAAATCAACAATTTTCAATCCTTCATGAAACTTCAAGTCATTACAACTCTGTATCAAATATTTACCACATTCTTGATTTTTCCATAAGCTAATATTTTCCCATGTACTTACAAGCCAACTGTAGTACCAACTTCACAGTGTTCCACTGCAACACTTTTCCACATTTAGTACAAGGGTATTAAAATTATGATTCCAATGATCAGCCACAGAAAATACAAGAGACGAAAGGTCTGTATTGCAAGCGACTCAACGCCTGAAGTTGTTTGTGTTTGAATACAAGAGTACTCCTGGGCTTGTGAGAGTTTAGGAAAGCAATTACGATTTACCCTGTTGAAATTACAATAAAATACATAAATTTTATTGAAGGTGGAAAGACCCATGGGACAGACTGTGGTTCAGAACTTGCTTGTACGACAAGACAACAACAAAAAGTTCTTCTTGTTCAAACCTATTTGTCTTCTGACTAAAATTGGCCTTCAATGAGCAGATTGTCCTTGTCGGAAACACTTGATTTTTGTATTTGATCTCAAACTTTGTTGATATGTAAAGCACCATGTCAATCTAATTAGTTCTTGATTTTATATCACCGATATTCCAGTGTCTTGAAAAGGTGATGTTCACATTACTTCTCAGAATAGGACCATCTATCATTGAAGGGCAATGTTACAGTACATGTGTCTCCTGAAAAAGCTTGCGTTAAGTTCGGCCAGATACACTAGTATACACATACAATGAAGCATATTCTACTGAGCCAATGGTGCACAAAACGGCCAAGAGAACAGCCTGTATTTTCTCTACTGTCTAGACATGATTCATCTCATATGGCATGTGAAAATAATACACTGTATCAACCTTCATAAACTTCAAATTCTGCTTCAAGAGGCCTTACTCAAGAAATATTTACAAAATGTGCCAAATTACAAGAATATTGACTCATATTTAACTGCAATATGTACGCCATTTTGCCTTTTTTATTATAATATATTCCAAAGACTCATGTATAACTAGTTGTGTACACCTCTTTTATTCCAGAGCAGGCCTTTTGATGTTGCATGTCAACTGTATTTAGCTTCAACATGAACTTTCAATGCTGATCATTGCTAAAACAATCGTCTAAATGTTACTCTTTCTGTACAAGGATTACACAATCAGTAATTTAGACACCAACCTTGCCGTTCATCCCGTCTATAGCAGCACTTGCGTCATCCGGATTGTCAAAGGTGACAAACCCAAAGCCACGAGACTTGCCAGTGAATTTATCTTTACGAACCGTCGCTTTGAAATACAACGAATGGAAGTAAAATGTTAACATGTCCGGTTTGTGCAAATACAGTAAAAAAAGCCACTGCTCAGATCAATCAACATCTTGCTACAATATCACTTAACTTAAAATCGAAACTCTGTTGGCATAGAGGCTTGAATAAAGTAAATTTTTAACTCAGTTAGTATAACAAATAGTGCTGATTTTTGCTGTTGAACAGTCCTTGAACGCCTGTGTAGCATCCATTTATACACACTCTGGAGAGTGTCACAGATATTTCACACTCAATGCAGAGCGATAATTGCAAACAGAGCATTGTGTTCTGACTTATTCTGAAGGATTTGATTATTGGCTGTATGTAACTCATTTACATAGACACCAATACCTGCAAGATAAATGAAAGTGCAAATGTTAAATGTTCTAAGGAAGATCCACAATGTATCACAATACACTTGAAGGCTTCTTGGTGCAGTAGTCTTACCTGTGAAACATTCATGAAGCTATGTGTAATGTATACTGATCAATGCATAATGTCCTTTTTGTACTTTCAATCTGATGTAATGAAAAGTACTTTATTCCAAAAGTCCTGGTACATGGAAAACAAAGCGGACTGGAAATCTTAGCAAAGGCAGGTTTTTTCTCTTGACAAGATTGAACAGTTAACAAAATCATTAATTAATGCTACTAAATTACAGCAAACTTGCATTGGAGACTATAGCCTGCATATTTATTTGATAACATCAAAAAGAAGAGTGATTTAAAATAGTAACATTTAAGCTAACCTTCTATGACCGATCCATACTTTGCCATCTCCATTTCCAACGTCACATTATCTGTGCTGTAGCTCAAACCACCGACATACAATCTGCTACCGTCATCCGACATCTTGCAGTAGCTTTTTACCACTTAAATCTAAAAAAAAAAATCAAAAAATCTTATAAATCCAGTATTCAGGCATGCTGTACGCTGTTTACAGATCATGGGTATTGAGGCAGCTGAGGCTGCATTTGGGGTTTCACTTAAAAATTGTCAAAAACATCTTAGCATTAGCAGGGACAAGCACAGGCGTACGGAATGTTTCCTAGATCGTCGTCGGATGGGAAGTGACTGACACTGTACTGTGAGGCCGAAGGCCGAACCTCGGTACTGTATAAGAATACAAGGTATGTCACGGAAAAATCGACCGGTGGCCCGAAACAAACAAAATAAAGCATCTACCTCAAAAAAATTACATCGACCGGTCGGAAATACCTTCAAACTTTCAAATCTTTACTCTGGTTACAGAATTCTTTCAAATCTGCCAGTTATGGGCGATAATTGACTGTCCGGCGAATACTCGCACTTGCATTGCCACTCCGCCATTTTGAATAGCTGTTTTACTCCCAAAAGCCTTTGCAAGTGGACGAGTGACCCCGTAAAGAGTTTGTTTACAAATGTCAGATGGCGGGATTTGAACATCACGCTGCCGAGGCAATGGTTTGCGTTGATTGCCTTGTTGCCAGATAGCTGAAGTTGTATTCACTGACAGTATGAAATTTACCTAACGGTTGACGGTTGAATTTAGCGGTTGTGGGGTCACGGGGTCACTCGTCCACTTGCAAAGGCTTTTGGGAGTAAAACAGCTATTCAAAATGGCGGAGTGGCAATGCAAGTGCGAGTATTCGCCGGACAGTCAATTATCGCCCATAACTGGCAGATTTGAAAGAATTCTGTAACCAGAGTAAAGATTTGAAAGTTTGAAGGTATTTCCGACCGGTCGATGTAATTTTTTTGAGGTAGATGCTTTATTTTGTTTGTTTTGGGCCACCGGTCGATTTTTCCGTGACATACCTTGTATTCTTATACAGTACCGAGGTTCGGCCTTCGGCCTCACAGTACAGTGTCAGTCACTTCCCATCCGACGACGATCTAGGAAACATTCCGTACGCCTGTGGGGACAAGCAGGTAAAAATATGCATGTAAGCATAGACCCTGGCGCCAAGGTCTATGACCTGAGCTCATCGAATTTTGCCATACTCTTGACAAAAACACCAGAAACACCGACTATTCTACCTCCATGTAACAATTCCATTAAACAACAGCGATTTGAAAGTCACAGACTTATTCTACCTGCAACTTAACACTGATTGTGATTTTGTAGCTCATTCTTTACTATTTTTCATAGAATTTGATAGCCGTCATCACACAGTTCGTGTCGGCTACATAGACGATCTGCCGATATTTGTTCTGCGTTGTTTGGCTCGGGTCTATTGTTAGAGGAAGTGTTAATCGACAACGTTGTTGTAGAATGTAGGTAACCTTTCTTTTCCAATTTTTTACTTATATGTGTCGAGTTTACAAACTTTCTTTTCGTGTGAATATCGGGTACGAATTCTGGTAAATTTGACATTCAAACTACACGCGAACTTTCAATCATGGTAGCTTAGATTTCCGATCCAACTGTTTCCTTTTGAAAACAGTAATACATTGTAATTTATGCCAGAGGTCACGCGTAGGCCATTCAGCTTGGAAAATTGGAGGAAAGTTCGACACATTCTCGTACAGATCATTTTAATATCGAACATAAACGCTTCCATAGAGCTAATCTCAATCAATATAACATAAAAGATTAAATGCGATTCCTAGATTTCAATAATTACAGTTTGTGATGAATCTAAACTTTGCATGGCAAATTTCTAGAAGCTTATTGAAAAGGCGTCACCAACTGAAAACATGACGCGTGCATGTTGGCACAACGCTGCCGTGCACGCTGCTGGTCGGATGGCTCGGGAAAATGGCTTCCAAAGCCTCTCTCTGAATTCAGTGAAAAAGAAAAATCTCTCTCAAAGGTCAAAATCACTTAACTAAGCAACCTCTTACCGATTGAGTACCTGTAAAGTATAGTGTTCGTAAGAATGTTTCAAAGATCAGCAACGCTCTTCAAGTACGAAAAACTCGTAAAAATGGCGGCCTTCTGTTCTCCAGCTCTTTTCAAAGTGTGATGCATTCTGGGAGTATTTATCTAAGCGAAAAGGCGAACACGTGACGTTAGCGCACTGCCAATAAGGGCGGCGCGTCGGGGCTTTCGGGGTCACGAGGTGCGGGATCACCATCAATTTATACAATCGCAATTCATGCCAGCTCTAGGTGAAAAATAATCAGCTGTACGAAGAACAAGCATGCCAGTAAAAGGGCTTTTGTAATTGGGAAGAGTGCCTTAGATGTAAAAACGGGGAACCTCCATTACTGCAAAAGAGGGGGTTTGCGATGATAAGGAGATAGAAGTTGGTGAACTTTACAAAGTAAAAGTAAGTCTAGCCATGCTAAGACCCTAGAGGGTCTTTGGTCTGGCTAGCTCTGCTAGCTGTGTGTTACCGGTGTTATACCAAATGTAGTGGGAGGCCGTATAACGCCGGTAACACACAGCCCTGCCATGCAGAGCCATGGTCTAGCCGGGTCTTGGCTCTGCTTGTAACATACCATCCCGGGATACCAGCCTTGCCATACTGTGCTAGTCTAGGTTGTATTTGGTTGGGAGACAGTTTTGTGAAGATTTTGATTCTTTCAAATCTTCGTTTCGTTCGAAATTTTTTAAATAGACCATTATGGCATTACCCATGTTCATTCTACGGCAAAAGTTTCTACATATAGTATAATCAACAATTCCAAAATCCAATTTCTTGCACACACATCCAATTGTAACCACGCTAATATAATTAAGTACATTACATGTAATATGAATAATCAAGAGTACATAAATACGCAGATTTACCAATTTTTTAATTGCGAAAAAAAATATTTACATTTTCATCATAGGCTACCACGTAAATCAACATTTAGGTGAAATTCCAAAATCCAATTTATTACACGCATATCCGTTTGTAACCACTTTGATCGAATAATCAAGCATAAATAAATAAACAGATTTACCTATTTTTGTATTTGAAAAAATGTACTGTGGCAGTGACCCTTTGCCCGAGGACGTTCAATAGAGGCCACTAGCACCACAGGGGGGCGGGAAAACAAACAAACAAGCATACAAACACGCGAACAAACAAATAACCCAGAAAACAATAAATAAATAAATATATAAACAAGCATACAAACAAATAAACAAATCTGTAAACAAACAAATCAATAAACAAACAAACAACAAACAATCAAATCAATAGACACAAAGACGAACAGAAATAAATAGATAACAAACAAACAAACAACATCATAGAACGTTGAATAAATAACAACAAACACAAACAAATAAATAAACTCATGTATACACAGCATATATATAATATATATATATATATATATATATATATATATATATATATATATATATATATATATATATATATATTTATTTATTTATTTATTTATATATACGTTGAAACATGTATTGATGATATTCGCGGATGGATGAGAAGTAACATGCTGGTGCTGAACGATGACAAGACTGAAGTTGTTCATTTTTCATCACGCTTAAAAAACGATGCAGCAGAACTGAATAGCCTCAGGATTGGTGAACGTAACATCACTCCCTCTCCTTTCGTTCGGAATCTTGGTGTTATTCTCAACAGGGATGGCTTTATGTGTGACCATATCAGTCAGCTATGTAGGAACGCATATTTCTCTCTGTCAAGAATAGGTAAAATTCGTAAACTACTGGACAAACCCTCTACAGAGAAACTCATCCATGCATTCGTTACCCCCAGACTCGACTATGATAACAGTCTGTTCTATGGCATTTCAAATAACCAACTAAATCATCTGCAGTCTGTTCAGAATGCGGCAGCCCGTCTAGTCACAGGTACACGCAAATATGACCACATCACTCCCGTTTTAATTGATTTACACTGGCTACCTGTGAAAGCTCGTATACATTTCAAAATTTTTCTAACTACTTTTAAGATTGTCAGATATGATGCACCTCTGTATCTGACTGATTTAATTGACCTGTATGTACCGACAAGAGATCTACGATCTTCTGAGAAATTGCGTGTGACTCCTCCAAGTGCATGCTATTTCAATATTATTAAAGTCCTACGGTCAGAGAGCTTTTTCGGTATGTGCTCCTTTGCTGTGGAATGCACTGCCTTCGGAAATTCGTTGCGCCAGAAATATTGCGTCTTTTAGACGTATTTTAAAGACCCACCTTTTTATTAAATTTTACTCGTAATTGTAGTTTTTCAAGTTTTAAGCTGTCTTCTTGTATCAGGGCTCGAAATTAACTTTTTTCCCTGGATGTCCACTTGGGCTACCATTTTCTGAAGTTGGTAGTCCAGTGACAATGGCTGGTAGCCCATGCATATTTTAGTTTAGGGATTTTTCATTCACCAGAGAAGAAAAAGCTATTTCCAAGATTCTACCAATGAAGTGAATTTGTTATCATTTGATGTGAATACTTACACACCTTTATTACCCAAAGGAAACTGGTATAATTAACGACAGTGACACTCAAAAGTATGGTGACCTATCATTGTATTGACAACCCGTTTTCATTCTTAGAGTTGCTTGCCAATTTTGATAGTCGCCATGGCAATGACCACCACCTTCTCAGCAGGGCTAAAAACAGACCATGGGCTTTCTGTAGTAGGGGGGAGTTTGTGATTGATACATTTTGATCGAAATGCAATGAAAATGCGTTTTCATTGGCCATCATTTTCTGTGCCTGTCATCCAAGTACATCAGTTGAGATATTGAATTTTGTTGCAAAGCTCCATCGCGAGGTCGTCTTTGTAATTTGCAAAACAAAGTCATAGTCTGGCCTTACTGTGTCCAGCTGGGTTTGACTGCATTTAGCTCGTCCAAAAGTAAAAAACCGGACATGGCACGCAAGTACTGACTGAATTTCTTTTCCGAGGCTTTGGTAGTCCCTGGGGCTACCATTTCATGGACTTTGGTAGCCCCAGGGAAAAGTTGGTAGTCTGTGGACGCGGGACTACCGCTAATTTCGAGCCCTGTGTATTTTTTAACAGTTGTGTACAGCGCACTGAGACGTTTGTGGTGGGAGGCCGTATAACGCCGGTAACACACAGCCCTGCCATGCAGAGCTAACGGACTATAGCAAGCGAAGGACCGCGGTCGAGGGACGTGGACCGAGTAGTTTGTAAAAGTGTAGTTTATGCTGTGAGTTTTTGCTACCTCTGTTCCGACGTTCTGATATCAGAACGTCATAACGTAGCATAAATTCACAGCATAATCTACACTTTTACAAACTACTAGCACCCGGCCCACATAACGCCTGTGGTTCTGCCGTCGTACCGTATTTCCCTTCTCTAAGTCGGCTTTCAAACGACTGCTGGAGTTATAAAATTGTGATACAAAATGTGTTATTACTCACTTTCGATTATTCCGTAATCTTTGCATTTTTCACAAAGGCAGTTGTTGACGGGTCATGTAAGCTTACAGTACGCGTGTGCCGTCGGATGTACGTGTTTCTAGTATGCATGTGTGAAGAGCGCTGATATCGATCCTTCGGGACCTGATAACGTTTGATGGACATCTTTCGTTATCTATGAAATTAGTCCTGAGAATGGTCGGCCACCAAAGTTGTTAGAGGTGCTCGCAGCGCGGCATTTCTCCTGGCTAGATAGTCGATCGAAGACTGTGTGAGGCCCACGCCGATACTTTGCATCCGTTGTTGCCAAACGATTGAACGATGACATGGATGATGGTAATTGCATGTTTTCTATTCAAAAATGTTCCCAAGACAGTTGAGACACAAAACTTTACTGACACTTTAATCTCAATTAGAAGCAAGAGGAACACTACAGGAACACTTATAAATGGTAGGCTATCAAGCTCGATAAAATCCATTCATTGGCTATTGTCTCTATTTTCAGCTGAATTTTTTATGTATCAGTACAATTAAGAAAAGCAATACACAGTTTCACTTTTTAATTCATAAGCTTATATCTCACAAAATATGGTGAGTTTCATGTAGAATTTAAGACAAAACATATAAAATGGGTGAAAGTTTCAAAATGGGTTTGGAAAATTGGTAGCTTGGATTACCTACTGAGTATACATGTAGATTTTGTTACTATCAGTTTTTATGACAGGACACATCAAAAAATATATATTACAGAAAGTTATTGTCATAAATTAGGTTTTAAAGAATTGATCAGTTTCAACTGATCAAGTATTAGGCCTATAAGCTTCATACTTATAAATATAACTCACAAAAAAATAACGATGATGAAGCAAATATTGAATGAGTGAAAGTTCCGACTTACACATTTCCACGAAGCTATCCAGGATAGACCTTTGGACTGTCGTTTGTTGACAGTTATAATTTTAAACACTTCTGTACAGTTATACTTTTCAACACTTCTGTAAGTTATACTTTTCAACACTTCTGTACAGTTATACTTTTCAACATTCTGTGTCATTTAAGGTCATAAATTCAACACTTGGGTCATTCCTATAATGACTCATATCATCCTCTGCATAATTCATTCTTCAACGCAAAAGTCGCCTTTCTTTAGCTATGGTACCTCCACTCTCTCAAACAAATTATGACACCTTCAAGAACTAGAAAACGGTGTAGCAAAGAGTGTTGTTTGCTATAATAAAATTTCAAAGACTACGGATACATTCGTAAATGAATACAACTGACTGCAGGCAAAAATAAGTAGATATCAATAATCATTGATACCGTACCAGAAATATATTAGTGTATCCAGAATAGCAAGTGTACAAATAAAGTGTAAAAAAAGTTGGCATCTACTTGAATTTTTAAGGGTGCCTTGAAATAAATATTTGAATAAACATTATTTATTGCTTGGTATGTTTTCACAAAACTGATGCAGAATGAATGAATGAAAGTAAGGTATGATTTTCTGTGGCTGTGAATATATCATGTTGCGGTTTCGGGCCAGAGTTTGAAACGGATAACCCAAGTGAAAATAAGCAAGACTTATTTCTATAAATGACCCTATTTCAACGTTGTCCCTCAGCTACAACATGATGTATTTACCTTGAGATTCAAGATTCTCGCCCATCTAAATCTAAACCTTCTAGCCACGAGCTAACTGAGCCCCTCCAATGGCAGAGACATGATAAGCTCTTCATGTTTTTTACAGTTATTTTGTTTTTGATATACAGTTGGGGATTTCAAAATGATCTCTCAATCCCTTCCACGGTGATCTTTAATTATTTAATTGTCCGAAAATATAAAACAGAAAAGGCTGGGAAAATGATCAAATAAATCAAATCTTGTTCCCCGGCATCTTGTGTTGTCATGGTCTCCGATCCAATTCTGTAAAACATTTTACCAAATGTGCATTTTTGGGAATGTGAAACTTTGTAGTAAACTTGCCGCATGTTTCAGGCGAGGCAACCACTTGCGAAATGTCATTGTGGGTTAAAGACTGTGCCGACAAAAACAGGGAAACATGAACATTTATCTTAAGTTCATGAGATGAGATGAAATAGGGGATGTCAAAATTGCAGAATCTGATAAATAATTCAATAGAAGTATCTCAGGGGTGGGGGTGCTTGAACATATCCGCTTCTCAATCATTTTTGCAGTGCACATATCTCTTACACAAACACTGCTATTTACTACACAATCGTTAACAATTTCATTCAGCAGGGTTCTGCGAAGCATCTTGGTATCAGAGCAAAATTCGTTAGTCAATGCGACTGTGCGGGTCGGCACATCTTAATCTAGACTTGGTTCAAGTCAATGGCATATAAAATCAAAATTGAAGGAATAATCTTCAGTAGACTGTCGCATTAGTGGTAAGCATATGTAGAGCGTTAGGTGAACGCGGTGACACACGGACATGTGACGGCCAGCCAGTTACTGCTGCCGAGAAAAAAACACGAGACGTAATCGGATCTGTGTAGAGCGTTACGCGTACGGAAGGCACACATGCACTCTGGTTGCCTCTGTTGCCTCATCAGGTCAACGGGTCTGAGCGCCGATACAACGTCCCTTCATAAATAAACAGCTACACAGGGTCTTGTACAGCGGGCTTACTATACCTGGCATACTTGATAGGCATTTATAGAAATGGGATCCAAAAACTGATTTCTTGGAAGGCGTTCGTTTTCTCTCTTTCGGACATATCGTGCTATCAAGGTCCCAGACTGGACAGATGTAGCGAGCAGCAATGGGCGATTTACACACTCGCTGTCGCAAAAGTTCTTTGACCTTAAAACCGGAGGGAAAACTACCCGCGCAAGTTGCACGAGAGTATAATAATTTTGGACTTGTATAAGCCAACTATTAAGTATCTAAATCCGAAAGGATCGTAGGAAGATTTTAATATTCTGTAACATTCATATTAATAATTTACTAATATTCATAATTCTTTTTTGATAGTAATAGGAAAAATCATCACAAATAATGCCTGATTGGCGGCCTGTGACAGAACATACCTTTTCCCCCATCATTGCAGACGGTCAAGTATGTTTTGTCTGTTGAAGACTATACCACAAATGTGACAATTATTGGAAATCCAAGCTGTCGGAAAATGTTAAAATACACAACGACAACTATGACCATCCTCACGATGCAAAACAATAGTGCCATGGTGTCTATCGCTTTCGTTTCTCTGGGCGAAACTTTTTTAGTTTCCCCTATCCATCAGAGATGTTATGTGCACGTTTGTAGAAAATGACCAGAATATGCAAGAAAAACAGCAAAACTTTGTGAAAGCAGTGCATGGCGAAAACTTCCCTTTGCCTGCTATAGACCTTTTCCCGGTTATCCCACAATGCATTGCTGTGGCTGTATCAACAAAAGTATACTGATTTTGTGTTGTGCAACTGATTGTTATACAAGAATGACATAAATTTACAATACCAAAAATGCCTTGCGTATTTTGCATCCATCAACGACGAAAATATAGGTCAGTGTTTCACCTTCCATACTGTTCTATTGGTAACATACTAGTACCCTGCGTATACCCTGTATAGTTCTCTGAGTAACGTACGCTTTGTATATACCCTTGCACGCACTGCATCATGGAATTGCCAAAACTGCACGGCTTCTCTGATGATATGATGACATAGCACTGGAATACTCACCCTGAAATCTCAGGTACTGAGAAGATACTTGGCACAGTCGTTAATATATGTTGTTAACTCACCAACGATCTAAAAATGTTTCATTAAAATTATCTGTTTATACGTTGTGCTGCGGTGTGTAGAAAAACACATTTAATAATAATAAGATAAAAATGTTCAAAATGTAACTATCACAGACACTGTGTAAGTACAAATCTTGCCAGCTCTGCCAGCATGCGAATATAGTATTGCTTTGTTACTTATTACGCTCTTTTACTTTTATATAGATGGATGGATCGATAGATAGATAGATCTGTGAGAAATTTTCCTGCCTCGTTTCACTGTCATTTTTCGAAACAAAATGTCAGCAGAAGAACCATTATCACAAGAGGAAATACTGTCGCTGGCGACATCCCCGCACTCTCACCCCAACACAGTTTAGGGACCGTGAATATATAAAAATGCGAATGGCAAACGACACTCATTGATAAATTGCTGTCGAAAATAGGTTATTAGAAATTCTATCTGCTGACAGGTCTGTGAACATCATACATTTCAAAGCGAAATCTGAACGGAATTAAATATCACATAATTTCCATACTGTAAACGTGGCACATGGTGCGCAATTTTCGTTGATAATCGAAATAAAGCTGATCCCTAACCTCTCAACGCAAGTGAATTTCTTATGTTGTGCGCGCATTATTCACGTCCCCTAAAAAGTAACCTACCTATCACTGTTAACCCTTTGAGCGCAAAGTCAATTTTTATTTCCCTTATAAAATATACCTCAGCCAATTTTTGTCAGATTTTTGCCAAAATTTTAATAAAAAACTGTGGCCAATGAAATGCTGTGACTATTTGGTCCAAAATTATCGAAAAAAAAATACAGAAAAGTTCATAAAACTTGGTAAAATGTTGCACTTTTGGTGGGAAAAAATACAGCACTCAAAGGGTTAATTTCACATACGTTCTTGTTAGCCAAGTTTCTGTGATCAGTAGGCTAAAATCAGAGCATTTGTTCCATTGTTAGTTCCACTGCAGACGTACACTGGATTCTACATGAAGCTAATCAATCGTCCAGTCCGCATGCAAAGTTTGGTTAGGTTGGCGTATAAGGAGGGTCGCTTGGCAAGCGAAGTTACCAATCAATATGATAGACCGAAACCTCGTGAGGATTGAAAGTTGGCTGTTCAACTTTGTTGATATTTTACAATTTTCATATTTTGTTGCATAATGTAATTTACAATCAAACATGAAATGTTTACAACTTTATTTGTCGCCATCATATTGGCGTCACGATTTGAGCCAATCCAAATTGGTCCTTGACTTTCAGTGAAAGAGAATTTACTTTAACATCCTTGTCTGCAAAAGGGGAGGGAAAGAAAGTTGATTTAGAAACTAAGTCTCGACATCAAGTTTTGAACACACACACAGAGACTCATAGACACACATATAGACACACACGTGTCTCAACATACAGAGAAAGACGTATACAAGAGTTACGATAACGGTGATTTCTTTAATATATAAACTTTCGAGTCATTTCTGTAATTCTTTCTCTGTTTAATTTGATCGCGTAAATAACTAGTACTTAATGCGAATACCTCATTATTTGGTTTTAATACTAGACTGAATTCGAAAGATTTCTTGAAACTGATGGAGAAATATGGAAGACCACCAAGATAGCGATAATAACTGTAGCCCTAAATGACAAAAACCAAAGGGGAAATTTTCCAACTTATTCCAGTTGCATTTACGCAAAACCAATTATTCACTCTAAGACTAATTTCGAATAGCTGGCTCAAACAGAAGCTATTAACCCTTTGAGAGCCGTAATTTTTCCCACCTAAATTTTAGTGCAACGAATTTTCAAATTTTCATGAATTTTTCAGTAATTGTTATGATAATTTGGAGCAAAGGGACATAACTTTTCATTGACAACAAATTTTTATCAAAATTTTGGGAAAAATCTGATAAGAAATTGTCTAGATCTGAAAAAAATTGTCTGCACTATATTTTATGAAGGCAACAAAAGTTGACTTTGGCACTCAAAGTGTTAAATGTCTACAGGTATTAAAATCAGCTACAAAACAAACTCGTCCTCATGTATAGTCTTCTTATGTAAGAAATGTCTCTCTAAATTGAAAGAAAATACTAGAAGACAGCACCACTAACTACGACAAAAATTAAACAAGTTAATAGAACTATTTCTTGGACGCTTCTCAAGTACATACCTTTCAATACATCTACATCTACCAATCGGTAGATCCTCATCACTGATCACGCAAAAAAATATCAACGGAGCTTCAAAATATATACATCACCAAAACAATAACTTCATCGAGCTTCACCAAGAAAATGTATCATCTCGAAGATATTTATGTAAAGTTATTTTAAAGATAATCCACATTACTGCAAAAGGGTCGAACGGCTACCTGACAGTCATATATTGTCCGAAGCTTACACTTGAAGACCAGATTAATAAGTCCTTATTTGTACATTTTTTTTTCTTGCAGCAAAGTCCATTGGGTGTAAAGCATATAAAGAAAAACCTATATTTAAAAACCTGTATAAATTTTGTCGTTTGAGAACGATATTTCAAACAAATCGCAACTGTGTACATCTCGGATACAATCAATTCTGAAAATTTGATGTTCTAAAGTAAGCCCAATATCTTTCATATTTCGTTAACACAAGTAAGAATTTGCATTGAACATGCAGAATAGATGTTGCATACGCCAGCGTACTACAGAAAAAAGTCTAAAGTTTGTCTCTCTGGTGGGCACGATTGGATCGCAATTTCACTTTCGTGATATATAGAAAGATCATTACCCGTGATTAGATAATAATTCAATGTGTTAGTCTAGGACTTACACTAAGCTACATTGCGCATGATCAGGAATGATTTCGCTCTACAAAGTCTTACCGGTTCAAAACACATGCAAACATTAACAATACTTTAAAATGTTTTAATGTTTAGTCTGAAGAAAACAACACTGTCAATCAAATATAAAGTTTCATTTATCTCGACGTTGTTCTTTGAAATAAACGTCATTGCTATGGCTATTTTGATTTTTACTCTGGCGTTGATTTTTTGACTGGCAAGTTGACTTTCATCATGTCGACTTTATGCACATCATTGAGGGAGATATTTGCCGCCTTTCCCCTTTCGGTATGAATCCGATACTTGCGATTTCAAAATGTCTCTGTGTAGTGGGCTCTGATTTTTTCGCTGTTGGCCAAATGGATGATATTTTAGATGGAGGTGTACGCTGCCTTTCTGCGTTTTGCGACGCAATAAGAAACGACAAGAATAATGATGAGACCGGCAACGCTACATCCAACGATTATACCGATCAGATTCTCGTCTACGACATCTGTTGTGCATTTTGAACCTGTCGAAAAGATAGAAAACAAAAAAGTTGTTTTAAGCAATAATACACCTATCAGCGTAATAGTATGAGATGGATGACGATTTCAGGAATAAGTTATGCCCACTTCGTTATGAAATCATAGAAAGGCAGGCAACATTAAAATAGATGTAGGTAGATACACAAACAGGAAGAGAGACAGACCATGGATGTCTATTTTTGTACATCCATGGACAGACAGACAGGTAGATAGATATGTCTAAATAGATGTCTCGGTGTGTAGATGGGTAGATGGCGAGATAGATACAGGGATAGCCAGAAAGACAGACAGACAGACAGACAGATAGATAGATAGATAGATAGATAGATAGATAGATAGATAGATAGATAGATAGATAGATAGATACGAGGATGAACATACAACGCTGAAGTTCAAGTAATGAGAGCGCTGAAACGTCTCGAAAATTGACACCTACTATCGCCATATTGTCCACCCGTCTCAGATGCAAATGGTTGAACCCGGAAATCTGTCACGTCAATGTCGACGTTGTCATCGACCTCGATGCTTGTCTTCGCGTTACACTGGTATGATTTGCCGACAGAGGTTTTGAAATGCTCGCCGGTTTTCTTTGCTGTTGCTGATTGGCCTAGATATGCGTAAGCAAAAATTGGAGAAACGAATGGATCAAATACTTGCCCATTATGGCAAAAAGTGTTCGACTTGTAAATGATCCGCTGTATGGAAATGTTTTTTATGTATTTTCCAATACTTTTGTTCTGACTGTCAAACCAACTTCTGATTCTTTATCAGACATAATGTCGAAATGCCCGGTGTACATCTTCTTAACATGTGACATGGCCTCTATGTGACGTATGTCTAATGTCGTACGTCATTGTTGACCACATAACTCCAATAACATTACATGTCACTTATAACATTGCACACTGTATCTACAACGCAAGAAGAAGCTGCGTGTAGTTTGTGGAACGATAGTATTGGAAATTTTATGAAGGCTTGTGTACAGCTGTACATACAATAGATTGCGCGAGCACAAATCGTATGTATTTTTCGGAGTGCCGATTACGTCACACAAGAATTTGCTAAATTAAATATGCAGTGCTTCAGACGACATAACCAAGTCAGCATTTGCAAGGTAAACAATTATTTCGTCAATGAGCAATTTGGTATAGCGTTTGTTATTTTTCTCCTTTATTTAAAGGACCCAGCAAGTTATATCCGAAGCAACTGCAATATATTCCGAGACAAAATGTATCCGTGTAGTCTACAGGTAAATTATGATATTGTCATTATCGGAATTTACAGAAATATTATAAATAAGTACAGCAGTGACAATATTAGTTTGACCTCTCACCTGCCTGTTGTGGAGTGTCAAAGCGTTCATCATAGACATAGGTCAAAGTGAACTCAGACATGTAATACTTGTCCGAGTCCCTGACGAAAACCATGGAGACAGACCATCCATCGAAGAACGACAAGTTCAATTCAGACGTGTCGTTACCACACACTGATGTGGAATCATCGGCGTCGGTCGGTAAGTTTATGGGGACTTCAGCCTAAAAGCAACAATTGTTTTACTAGTATCACATATAATAAAAATCATACTGTATACACTTTCATTGTATGGCCTATATGCAGTTTCCAGCGTTCGTTTGTACTCACTCCTGGTCTTTCTTCTCTCACTCTGCGAGAGAAGTGGTGAAAATGAAAGTTGCCTTCAACTTCATCAAATTTATTTCACCATTGAGAAAGAAAAAACAACTACAGCACAAGAACAAATGTCAAAGTATACCTCGTTACAATGTTTCTGGTGAGGACCATGGAAATAGTCCATACAGACTAATCTAGTCCATGGCCACAATCTCAAAGAAAAAAATAACAAAGCAATCATACGTACGTATATGAGACAGACCGGTGTCAGTAAATGAGTGGTAATTGTAATAGAAAATATAAAGTGTCAATCAGCAACAACATAAGTATGACACTAGAGTTTGATGCTTCATATATAAATTCTTACTCTGCTGTCGCACGAAGCATTATACAAATCTTCCGAACGGATGTATGTATGTATGTATGTATGTATGTATGTATGTATGTAAACAACCTATGCAAACAAAATAAGGAAATGAATAACAAACGAAGACAACCTCAAGAAACTCACCGAAGTATTATCTCTTTTGACATACTTGATATTGAATGTCATCGCCATTTGAGCGAGGAGGCAAGTGTTACCGTCGTCGTCCGTTACGTTCCATTCGCCAACAGGGCTCTCTGTCGGTGGTGGTGCTGCCGTCGTCGTAATCACCGTCGTTATAACTGTGGTCTCATTCCGGCCCATCGTTGACGGCAGTGTCGTCTCTCCGGCATCGGTTGTGGCATTAGGTTCCAAGGTCGTATTTTGTGCTAGTGCACAAACCGCTGAGTAATATTCAGAAAGGAATTATAATAATTCATATTTGTCCAGGTCTGATATGATATGTAAACCACATGGTTGTTTCGCACAAAATAAATCATTTTGATTCCATTTTCAATTTGACAGGCTCACAGTATGAGTATACAATACTCCAAAGAAATAAAATAAATAAAGTCCACTGCGCTATGCCAACATTCGATATTGCAAATACACGCGACTTGTGTCAGATGGTTCGGTACTCAGCGTGCCTAAAGCTGTGTTACATTGTAGACTAGACTGTATCAAATGAGAAAATGCGGCAAAAGGTCAACCACGTCAAACGTCGGCCACCCTCAGTGTGATTGTACGGTGTACGATCACAGTCCATCCTCTTTGTGAAGAGACCGTGATGTGATCAAGGAGGCAATTCGCCAATCCGCCGCCTTTTAGTAAACTTCACCTAACATATAAACAATTATCCAAATCGTTGTGTGTCGATCAGTCAAAGCTCCTATTTAAAGGGATATAGTCGTCGGAACTGCGCTCAAAGGTCGTATGGGACCCATACGACCGATGGCAACAATGTACCCAAGGCACAATGGTGATAGATGAAAGTTAAAACATGTCTGTCATAATCTATGATGATGAGGCGCATCTTGATATCGTGCACGAAATATATTGTTTGTAAACAAGAAACGCGCACAGGCGCAGTTCCGACGACTATATCCCTTTAAGATAGTATGCGCCTCGAAAGTAAAAGCCTTAAACTTTTGCTTAAACTTTCCTTAAAGAATCTTTCAACCATTCTCTTTCAAAATTAAGAATAAAAATCGGGAGTCACCGTGCAAATTTTGGCAGTAGAGACACAAATTACCCAAGATTTACCGATATTTGAATTTCAAAATGGCCGCCATCCCTGTGTTAACTCTATGAACAAAAATATTTTGCTCGATTTTCGAAAAACTAAGACGGTGAAAAGTTTTCTAATTTCTTACACCAAGATCTTTAAAATGAACCCCACAATTAGTAGATAAGAAAAGAATTGTCAAAGTTTGAGAGTCCAAAATATCTGTCTTCGCGGCACATTCTACCTTAAGAGCTGATCTCGGTGGGTACAGATGAGTTTTGTGACTCTTGCATATCACCGACAGATCGATAGTTAATAGATGTAAACACCGTGCTCTGTTCAAATCCAGTACAGGCCAACCTTGGCTCGAAAGAGATGAAAATACGTCGCCTATTTTGGGACATATCCGAGAAAACTACATCAAGAGATACTAAATCTGCTACTTGTACTAGTAAGCGGGTGATCATCACTCAATGAGTCGCTGCCAAAGTTTGCAAGTAAGGACCATTAAGCAAGCTGTGTCGACAAGGACGGGGAGGGAGATTTCAATCATGCAGTTGAGGTTTCTTAAGGTAGTACGAGCCTCGAAATTGAAAGACTTAAACTTTTGCTCAAAACTTTCCTTGATGAAACGTTCAACCATTCTTTCACCAAATCAAGAGTAAAATCAGTGGTCCCCATACAAAGTTTGGTAGAAGAGAAACTCATCGATGCCAAATGTGATCATGTGACAAGTGCTTAAATATGTCTCTGTAAATCGAGAAGTTTGGTGTTTCATTTTCAAATACTGAGAGACAATAGAACTGAGTACCCTGAGTACACCCGTTGCAGTTTTCGTCGATGAAACAGCTGGCCATATAGATTGGCCTTTATATGACTTTAGAACGTGAGAGTTAAACTCCAGTCTGCGCTCTGACGAATTCGAAAGCAACTATCTCTAGTCCATAACATACAATCTAGAATGTATCATAGTATTTATGCAGGATATGTGTCAGGGGCATGCTCTGTTTTACTACCTAACACGACATGTACACCTTGAACGGATGGCAACACCAGGTATGCCTTAGCAACAACTAGGATATAACGCATGCGTAAAGAGAACGTCTAGTTCGAGATGTGAATCAAAATTTGAACTCTATTCTCTGTCAGAGAATTTTGTACACGCAAGACAACTAACATTTGGTTGGTTTGTTCATCAGTTTCTGACTCGCTGGCACCCCAAGTGAGTGGTGTGCCGTTAAAACACGACAGAAACTATGTTTGTGTATGGTCATCAGATGAATTAGTTAAATGCCTGCATTGCATCATTTTTCTTCACTGAACCAAAATCACGCCATAGTATGTTCGGACAATTTTTGGTGAACAAATAACCCAGGCAAACCGCAATATTATCTCACTATGAGAAGACTACGAGTACAGCTTAAGCCCTCTCTTCACACCCTTCAGATGCTGAAAGGAAGAAAAAAATATCGTGTCTTGCCGTCATGAAAAGTCAGAAACCATAGGCCTAACAGTTGTGCACAGTCCCTCTATCCACGTGGATAGAGGGACTGTGAGTTGTGGAACTCTCAAACAAAAAATGGCTATATAACAAAATGAAAAAGAGTCTAACACCATTTGTCACTTTTGGTCAATGTCAAGAACAATAAAATTTATTTCTGTTCTGCCTAAATTGTAAGTCACAAAAGCATTCAACGTTTTAGGAAAATATTCCCTGAGCTGTTTGGGGGAAGAGCTAAACTCAGAGTTTGTGCTGACATCGGTGGAACTGACATGATTAATTATTTGATTATCTTTTGCCTGATTGGCAAACGGACTCCATTCGTTTCTGAGTGCCTGATGCTATCAATCCATACGTTATACATCCTTTATAGCTCAGTAAATACAGCGGTTCAGATGTGTCGAGTATGGGTCGCGACTCAGACAGGCTCACAGTACAGTAGCTCATTTATAAAGCTCATACTATAATTCCGGCGACACCTTAGTAACGGTGTGGAGCATCTATGTAAAGGTCAACACTAGACGTATTGTATCGATAATTTGGTCTAAAGTACCTGTTGATGTACTCCCTTTGTGCCGTCTGAAAAATTCAAAAAATTGTCAAATTTTGGTGTCCCTTTCCTTTAAAATTCGTGTCCGTTGTTGTTCTCTTTAGCTTCGTTTCCAGCCGGCAGTACAGTAAGTATATGTGTTTTTTATGGCTCTGATTTTATGGCTCTGAAAGCGTTCGATCACTGTCGACTGCATTTGAAGGTGACCAAATTGAATTCCAGAGTCAGGCGTTGGTACATGAGAGGAGTACATACATAGGCAAAACCACTGGCCCCTCTGACAGAAGTTTATTGACCTCGGATTGCTCCATCATGACACGCACAAAAAAAAAAAAACAATGGCAAAATGTAAATGTTTCGAAAACCTCATACACAAGTGTAAATTAAAGTGGCACCATGTGTGTTGTCCATTTCATTTTAATGTCGCCAGAGGGAAGGCTGGTTTGCAAAAATAAAAAGATAAAGTTTGTAGGCGAAAGCTTGCCAAATCTTGGGGGAAGTTGACTGTTCTATTGCTTGTAGATTGGGGCAGACAGGTAAGTGTGATTTTGTGTGACTCAATATGTTGAAATATTGCATCACAAAACGTTCAAAACTTTGGCCAACTTGAAAATGCCTTGTAGTTGACATGACGAATACGGTATAGTTTCATGACCTTGAACTAACTTAAAGTTAACTGACGAAAAACCTAGTCGTGTAAAGGTGCCCCGCCATCTACGAAGGGTTGAAACTGAAGCACCCGTACATGACAGAATTATTCAGTCTAACTCGACTGAAAATTGTATACCTGTGAGTGGGCGGTTGAACACGGGCAGAACAAAGTAGCACCTGACAATTACATCATCTTGTATTGCGAGAAATTAGGTCATGGCCCATTCTTTGTGGTCTGAGTAGTAATTAATGGTAATCGATAAATTTCCAAATATCAACTCTTTTTTTTCGTATCATTTCCAAGTGTAAAAAATACTTTCAAGAATCAAGTGACTTGAATATAAACATAAACTGAGGTGACGGCTTTATTTATTACTTGTCCATAATTCTTATGCAAATCTGTCTGTTAACGTTCCAAGTAGCCAAGGCTGCTGACGTGTATGGCGGTAGTATTCAACTCTTTAAGAGTATAAAGTTGACAAACTTTTACTGCCGGGTCAAAAATGATTTATCGACAATAAATAGATAACACGGTGAGATATAGCACAACCATGTGGCCCATACACAAAAAAATCATTCAGACAGACAGATTTTGCGAAAAAATTTGTCTTCAGAGTTGAAGAACAGTTTAGCTTTCAAAAACAAAATGAAACCAGTGGTGGCAGTAAAATGAGCAAAATGGCTGACACCTTAATATCACTTGCCATGGGGGCAAAGTCTCAATCTTGTGACGTTGTTTGGACCACTTTTATTTGGTCTGCTTGAAATACAATTTCATGTATGTTACCCTTATTAATTCGCTGTAATTTCTTATTCATGCAGAACCATAACTATCATTATGATAGTTCAAGTGATATTACGATTAACTATATTTTGTAAATGACTGAATATTTTAAAGTGAAGTCTTCTGAAGATCTACGGGAAATGTGACGCACTATTTTAGGAGGATATGGTCATATTTGGGCTCCAAAATACAATGCGCAAGAACTAGCAACTGATGACCCAGGCTTTACTTTGTAATACAAGATGCAAAGTTCTCAAACAGATAACAACATTTTGGAAACAGTTCAATTAAGAACGATGTGAGTCTGAAACGTCCAGGCTTGTATTAAAGAAGTTGTTTTTTTCCTTCCAATCTAGCTGTTTACATGATTTGCCAGGTTGGATTAACGACTTTTTATAGCTAAAGGATTTCAGTGGTTAGGGTCAAGGGTCGAAGTCTCCACTCATTACCAATCACATGAGGATCATATGTTGTTTCACCATACCGTCATCTATCAAATCATAGGATCAATAAATAGTCGCTAGTAGGTAACACACAAATTTATGACCCAGTTAGGCCTAAATTCACCCAAATATTACCAATCCTTTTCCAGTATTACACATAATTTATGCAATCGTATATGTAGAAGGTCCACTGATTGAATTTCTTGTCGAGAATAAACCAGCCATTGTCAGTATGTAGCCCCAAGGACATGTCGGGGCAACGTTTCACCTCATTTGACCTCCACCATGTCCATAAGTCGCCATGTCTTGACTTCCATCAGAGAGTTTAAACTGTACGCTTACACTTACCCAGGACCAGAAGGATAGAAAGCCGAAGTTGCGTCATCTTTAGACAGTGATGTCCGGTGGATTGAAGTGGTGTCGAGTGTTCGTTGTCCACGTATGCAAGGTCTTCCCTTGACGTGTGCTGGTTACCCTGACTCTTTTAAACTTTGACTAGATTTATTGGATTTCACAACATGCATAGTTGGAAGTGTGAGCAAGGGCGCCCCCTTGTTGCAAGCAGAGGTCTTGGTAACACGAACATTCGAATACTCATGAAGCAGCTTGCGTGAAACATGTCAAGAGGTAGCAATCCTCTTATAAATGTAATGCACATTGTATATTTTCATTTTTATTGGAAAGTTACGAAGTACATCAATTTAAAGGTATCATTGCTATTTGTAATTCCAGATCACAACCCATCATTGGTATTAAGCCCCATGCACAGCATCGATGGAATGTTTAACATGTTTAGTGTACATTGTATTACAAAGACGCAATAAACATTAAGATATTTACTCGAGGCTGATTCGTTATCATAGAAAACACGTCACTTTGCCCCTATAGCATGAACCGAAGGCTTCATGTGGCTTTGGGAATCATTCCCAAGTCACGGCTAACACAGCCGCAGGCAGCTTGTGCCGGGGAGATAGCTCACGTTGACAACACGGACGCAATATGTGATAATTTAGGAACGATCATTGCTTCCTAATACCTCCTCATCTCAATCACGTATAGCTGTAGGCAAAAAAGGATCATAATATCTACAAGTTTTGATAACGTCGGCATTTTCGCGAGAAAACTCTTTATCTTCTCTCTGCTCCCTGTTGCTTTTATTGAAATACAAGTTCTTGATGTTTTGTGTGTACGGAGCGCGATCATGTCATTTTGACGATCGAAGTCGGATCGAATTATGCTCTCTTTAACGATAATGATACAGTTGGATATTGTAAACATACAGGAAATATTGACAAACTGAACTTGAAATATTTCGTCGTATATTTTTAAATGTAGGACCAAAATATCCGCATAATATTATCATAAACAGTACAAAAATACCATCAAATTTATAGGAAATAATTACTTTACACGAGCAAGCGGGGTTTAACAGAAAGGACAAAAAGAAGGAGAGAGCAGCCGCGATGGAGAGTTAAATAGTTTCAGTTCTCAAAAGATCGGCAAACAGTTTTTTTTCATACTTTGTCCATTTTTGACAAATCCCTCAAAAGCCGTACTCGTCAAGTCCCTGGAGCAAAAGTGATCAATCTTTAACCACCGAAGAAAGATCAAGGTGATTATCACCATGTGATAGAGCTATATAGGGGAAAAGACGCTATTGAATGTTTTCTTCAAAATTTGTATGCTACAAACAACAATTTAGAAACACAGTCTGTCAAAAGTTCCAAACGCCCAAACAACAAAAGTTGTACACAACATGGGTACCTTGACACGAGCGTTTTTTGCATAAAAAGTTATATGACAACCCATGAGAAAGGATGCAGGTCAAGGTTCAAAATGAGGCAATCGCAAATCATGCGCGAGTATCGTTTGACGAATCATGTCAACTCTACAGAACTGATTGAAGACACTTTCTTATGTTCCCCTTTCAATCTTCAGGAACTTTTCCATTCTGATCTCGATGGTACGTAATATTAACTGTAGCATAATTAAACATATGTACTGATTCCAGATAAACGACATCATTCCGTCAATTTCTCGCAAGAGTCATCCGTCAAATTCGATTTAAAATTGACGATTGCAATGTTTAAGTGAATTCAATTTCAGAAATAATTTATTTCCTATCTTAGTTTGCTGAACAGTTGCATTTACTTGCACTGCACTAAATTTCCATATTGGAATCGTGGACCTCGCAAAATCCAAGCCTCCTTTCACCCCTGACATACTTGTGCAACAAAATTTTAAAGGTCATACATTTACACATTACTTTTCCGTTATATATTTCCAGTATATAATATTGGATTTTAATAGAAGCCACATTTCATCAGCCAACTGTCAATCAATATAGCGAAACGAACAATTTAACGGCCAGTATACAAGGGGCGACTTCTGTGAACGCATGCGACAGCAGAATACGTAATTATGTATCAAAACACTCAACATATATCTCCAGTGACAGGAAATCGATGACGTGCAGACCATCTGTTGAAACAACAAAACATAAACAGCTCCATGAAACAAACAAACAAACAAACAAACAAACAAACAAATAATGGAATTGATAAGAATTAAACAGGCCAAGCATGCCATGTTTGACAATAATACAATATAATCCTCTAGAGGAATGGATCACTGGATCTCAGTCAGGCGGTGCACGTGGTTAGATTTTGCGAAATTTCGTGTTACAAACTCTACAAAATCTCTCTTTTGTGAAGTTAACATACCTTTAGTTCCCGATCAAGTGAAAAGATTTTAGACGAGTCCATCTGCATGAAGAGATCCTTTGTCTATTTCTCACCTCTTACGATTTCAGGACTTGCAAATGAGTAATATTCCAATGTAAAATAAAACTAACCATTTGATAAATGTTTCCGCATATTGTATGAACTGTCTTAGACATCCCTTCGTTTGATTGAATGTGACCTTACGAAACCTTTACTGTTGTAATTTTCCGTGCTTATCGCTGAAAAGGACAGGTCACTCCTGCATGACCGAATTAGGAACGAATCAGAATCACATGGTGTGCGTGCTAGGCACATTCTAATAAACAGATAACAAACTGACGAACAAATAAAATGTTGAGTGTGTGACCGCTGACATCAAAGTTATCTACGGTCCAGGGAGTGACCTCGCCGGGTAGGCTCGTGATATGAGTATGACGTCAATGATGTCTTGACCTCGGAAAGGCCAGTGACATGCGCGTGACGTCTGCAATGTACAGCAAACATTGATGATAATATTGTAAATGTGAGCAATTGACGTACACAACACATGATTAATACTCTATGAGTCATGACTCAAAGTAATGTAACAGGCACCTGGAATTAGAAAGTTTAAATTTTTCTCAAACTTTCCTAAAGGAAACTACATCCTCCAGTGTAAAAAATAAATATAAAAAATTAACATTCCTATCATTATACTTGCAAAATTACCCAACTGTATTAGAATCCTGATGATAAGTATTTATGCGAAACCCACGCAGTTGTGATACAGACCATATTATAAATAAATTTATGATTATGACTATTGTTGCTAAGGTAGTACTGTATTTATGTATGTATGTATGTATGTATGTATGTATGTATGTATGTATGTATGTATTTATGTATATATGTATGTATGTATGTATGTGTGTATGTATGTATGTATGTATGTATGTATTGTCTATGTATGTATTGTCTATGTATGTATGTATGTATGTATGTATGTATGTATGTATGTATGTATGTATGTATGTATGTATGTATGTATGTATGTATGTATGTGTTGTCTATGTATGTATGTATGTATGTATGTATGTATGTATGTATGTATGTATGTATGTATGTATGTATGTATGTATGTATGTATGTATGTATGTAAGCTTATGTGTGTATGTATATATGTATGTAAGTATGTATTGTCTATGTATGTATGTATGTAAGCTTATGTGTGTATGTATATATGTATGTATTGTCTATGTATGTATGTATGTATGTATGTATGTATATATATATATATATATATATATATATATATATATATATATATATATATATATATATATATATATATATATATATATATATATATATATAATGGTTTGACAAAACATGAGAAATCCAGCGAATACTTTGCATATGCCAATATCCCGATCATTGACGAATCATATAGACAAATCAAAGTTTGGTCATCCTGAGTGACTGGTACACAATATCTGAAAGATTCCAAGCAGTGGCTTCTGAGAAGAGCAAAAGTTGACAGGGGTCCATGACAGATATAATGGTCAGCCAACCTATCTCCAGAGCTCAACGTCAATGAAATCAGAGCTAAAAAATTGTTTGAAACATTTGCAATCGGGCAATCTGATTAAAATCTCATAGTTTTGCTTTGTCGTTTGCTGCTCTTGCCTTTCTTTATGTGTTCAGGTGAGGACCAATTAAAACCAATACCGAGAAAGACAAGTAAAATGATCTTATCTGAACATTGATTTGAATCAGATTGGCAGCTGGGATGCTGACTTTACGTCCTGGTTTCAAAACAGAGATGCTAACTTCTTGCCCTTGGGTTTTGAAATTTTGCCGACCTTTGAGACTTGTATCTTTACACAGTCGACGTCATTTCCTTAGGTATCAGTTGATGTGCTAGATCAACTCTTCATTTCACATCAAACCAAGAAGGAAGTGCACACGTATACACGAGTGCACATAACTCACTGATGTAGACACACGCACATTTCTAAATAAAATGACACCAGGAATCTGGATAAAATTTCAACATAGAGGTATGAAGCAAATGCACTTCACCATTACCGCAGGGCGTTACTCATTATTGTGGTTGAGGGACTTTTTGTCTATGATTCATCCGAAGGAGATAGCAAGGGAGGGGTTGTCTCCCTAAAATCAGAAAAAGGGGAAGGGTTGTCTCTCTAAATCAGCCAAAACTTCCTTGATGCACAGTATATTTGGTTTAAGCATGGAGCTAGAAACGTTTCTAGCTCCAGGGTTTAAGGTAGACAAATTATCCTGTGACTAATATGGCAAGGATGAACAGGCAGAGCTAATGTGTTATGAAGGGAAATTCCTGACTGTGCAGTGAATTCGCTGTAAGCTTCCTTAATCAAATACAAACAAATAGAACGTTGTTTTGACAAATGCATTCACTATGACACATAAATAATACAATTACTGATTGCAAACTTACGACAGAGAAATATTTGTGACTTTGTGACATTCCTGATAAAAAAGAAATGGCAGCCAAGTTTAAAGAGGAACTGAGAGGAAAAATTCTATGGTTATCTCAACTGTATGAAATAAAGACACAAAACAAAAATCGATTAATTATTTATTACAAGGCTTTAATCATTTATTGTTTTGCCAAATTACAATGAAAATTATTCGACTGCATACTTTCTGCAGAATTGTACACAAATAACAAAGTTGGGTACTGGTCACTGTATGGTCCATGATTTTGTTTTTCATTACAGCGGAGCACAAAGAAAGTGTCTGTTCTTGACGAATGGATGTCCAACCAAGCTTTTATGTTTTCCACGGGTCTTTTATGTTGTTATCGTTGGAAAAATGCCAAACTGAGGTGACCATGGTCCAAAGTAAATATTTCTGATTCTTAAAATTGGGGAAAAATATGTTAGGAAAGTACACTTTTGATAAGAGAGGAATCATCTTTGGTTAAAAATAATTCATTTTCATCCAATTAATATACAAAGGTTAATAAGCAGACAACAGTTCTCAGTGAGCGAGATGACGAACAGGTTGATATTGCTTCCCTGTAGTTCACCACTGTCTCTTTAATACGGATAAACTAAATATCTCTGTACTTCACAAATTGATTGGACAAATGACACCATATTTTCGCAGCAAAACATCTAAATTGCTTGCAATTTTTTTCTCTTCGTCAAACAAAATATCTTGATTAACATTATCGCGTTAAGTTACATGTTACTGAATTCCTGGAACCTTCACACAGACATGCATTGGGATGGAACTGTCAATCCATTTTACAGTGATATACAGTGCTCTGGACCTCCCTCTCATAATTAAAATATGACAATGGTTTGACCCTATCTAGATGTTTTCAATGGTGAGGTCAGACCTAAGTACACTGAAGTAGGAACTCAAGGGGTGTTCCAATTTTTGTAGATGTGTGTATGAAGGGTCACAGTAATGCATTAATTAACAATGAATATGAGATCTACTGAAGCTCAAATACGGCACGACACTTTGATTCTGACTAAATTTCAACCTGTGGACTTTTTGCAAATCTAAACAACCAACACAAGGTCTCTCAAAGGTAAGAAAATATTTCTACGGAAATGGTTTTCAAAGTTGCAAAAACATGTCAAATTAACATCCTACATGTACTTGGTTACATAAAGTGCACAAAGAATCAACTTCTAATCTTCAACAAGTCTTTCATGCTTAGAAATTTGATATTTTACATCTAGAAAGGATTCGATTTTCAATCAAACAAAAAATAATAACCTTTGACAATACTCCATGAAAAATCTTCCCTTTTATGATACATGTTTCAAGACCTAAACTATAAATTTGAACTGGATTCACACATGGTGACCTCATCGCCAATGAGTTACTATATCTTTGTTTTGTTCATTTTCTAAACCAGTTATCTGTCAACCTTCCATAAATTGAAATAAAAGTCCTTCAAGGTTATTATACAAAATTGACATGTATTAAGACTATTAAGTCTGCTGTTCTGAAGAAAAACACGCCCTAACTTTAGTAGTTTTTCTGTCAATTGAGGGCGCTGTACAAACATGAATTGAAACATGCAGTGTCACTGTTGCATTGCATCATTTTTTCTTAGTTTCTTTTTTTTTCAAATTTTTAATATTTTTTTTTGAGACGTCAGTGTATCTAAATATGAATAGAATGCAAAACACTGAATGTGTGAAAACGAATATGATAGTAAACTAAGATCAGCATCTATTTGTGAATAAATTCTGACTTGTCGTTACACGATCTCTACTCTGTTTCTTCCGTAAAATCACTGCAAAATCAGAAAAAAGTGTCACAGTTGTCTAATGCTCAGTACATTATTTTTTAATACTCAAGTGTACATAACCACTGAAATCAAGCAGAGCATCTCTACAAGATCCAACCCCTCCTTGCATATTGGTCAAGGAAGGAAGGGTCCATTACAGCTTGTAGGGGTGCTCACACAAAAAACAAAGACCAATTACACAAGAAAGAACAAAATTACAATACATGTATAACATTGTTTTCAAGTCTGATATTTTTCGTCTGTCAGTTGATGACATCCCATGCATTGAAAGTAAAAAAGTAAATGTTCACAGATATGTGAATTTTCATAAACTACACCCAAACTTTTCAGCTGGCTACTACAGCGTCTGCAGAAATCATTAAACAGCGATGAACAGAACTATCTATTGAGAGAAAATAAGAAGAACGAATAAACCATAAATTGTATTAAATGAACCTTACAATTGAAAAAAAGTGTCACAAAAATGCCTGTATATGAAAAAGAGCATTTCAAGGCTTGTTATCAACCTAGAAATTTTGTGTTCCTCCTCATTTGAACTTGACTTACAATTTGTGTATGGTCATGGTCAAGTGTAAATGAAGAGAGAATGCTGTGCATTTACACAGTTGTAAACCTCACTTGGACAAAGTGCATAGGAAGAGTCTTGTGCTGTTGCTATGGTTATGTCAACTACAATGACACTGACAGGTCAGAGGTCAGTAGCTTTACTATGCACAAGCAATGCCACAATTCGACAATTTGTCCAGAATTTACAGCAGTCTGATTGGCTAAGTGGCGGGTGATTTATGAAAGGCACAAACAATATAAGTACTAGCATCATAAAGAGAAATATCTTAGGTAAATTTTCATTGTGACTTCGAACACTTTTCGCAAGACTCCTTGCTGTCTGTGTGGAAATGGTCATCCCTTACCCTATCTCTTCAGACTACAGATACAGTTTTTGCTGTCATTTTAGTTTCAATTACGAATACAAGAATATATCAAAATCCTGACACAGATGCTCCACAACGTTCGGTAGATTCCAGAGTGATCAAACAGCAACACTTTCCTCCGTTAATGTTAAGGATTTGGCTGAGCATAAAATACATTTATCATTTTTTGTGGAATTCAGAAAATGTAAAACCTACTTGTGGAGAGAGTGGCATTGGAATATTTTTTGCACAAATTATGTCTGACTGTTTCTCAACAGTTTAAAATGTTACAGACAATCAAAACAATACAATTGTACATTTTCACTATCTTTCAAGGAAACATCTGTGTAAAGAGCCAATCAAAACAAGACATTTGTACAATTTCCCTATTTCTCCAGGAAACATCTGTGTAAGGAGCCAATCAAATTAAACCATCCGTAAAGTTCCTCTAACTTCCTGGTTAAATTATCTGCCTTTATTTCCATTTACAGGACAAACGCATTTCAAAATAATCATTTGTAATTCAACTTGCTTATATATATTTGATGTAACCCCTTTTTTTCCTTCCTTAATCTAAATGCGGAAAATTTACAAACTGGTAAAACCTTGTGATTAGGGAGCCCTCTCTAGTACTCTTCAGTTTTGTTTTTGTTTAATCATTTGTTCCCCCTGGAGTACAGAGCTCCTATGGTATACTACAAATAAACTTCTAAGGACAGACTTTGATGTTTCTCGCACAAGTGTGTGCAAACAAAATGACAAATAATCTGATGGATTCAATCGAAACCCCATGTGCTCCCCCTAAAATTCGCACATTATGAACATTCCAATTAGTTTTCTTTAGATGCAGAAGAAACCATATTTCATCATGGGGGAAGGTAGCATCGGCTCTGGCCAGATGAAGGGGGATTTGAAAGTTTACAGGGCAGATTACACGGACTGGTATCCCTTTGCGTGGCTCCTGCGTCGGCCAATTAAGTAGGCTATGAGAACGATGATGACCAGACCGGCAAGTGCACATCCAACTGCGATGGGCACAATGTTGCTCGTTGACTGGTCGGCTTCACAATCTTCCTCTGAAATAAACAAAAATGAAATCAAAAATGAAAACACTCATGTTTATGATATACATCTGCAATGTGTGAGAAATGAGAAAACAGTTTAAAAAAAATAGCGTCAAATCCCTGAAGCTACTATAGACATGGATACAAAATTAAGTATTCCTGACTGTATGAAATTATCTCACTAAGGTCATCCTAGGGACATGTAAACCAAATATCATATAACCGAGTTAGTATTTCATCGGGGTTGAGCTTTTAGCGAAAAAGGAAAATTTAAGCCAGCGGTCATGAAAAAACAAGCGACTCAACAGTTGACAGAGCTCTGCTGTGTTATGTAGAGAATAACCTTTTGTGACACATGTATTGATGAAGAAGGTGGATATCTTTGATAGCTCATTTCAGGATGGCCTGACCAAAAATGGAAAAAATTCCGTAAAAATACAGACTTGCATATTTCATCAGACTATATTAGTCTATAATAGCAAATAAACGAGAGTTAATTACATTCTAATTAAAGTAAACAAGACTTGCTTAAATCAGATTTATGTCATAAAAAACAGCATATCTGTCAGGTTATAAAGAATCTTGAGCTGGTTATCTTTTAATATCAGTAGTTTCATCCTATTAACCAAGCACATTTTAACTTTCAAATTAACATTGTAAGTAAGTTCTGTTGAATAAGTTGAGACTGTACGTACTCAGAGAAAGCACACTGAAGAGACAAATGTTTGAAACTTAAGAAGTTCAAGGTCATCAAAAGCATTATAAGGAATCATGTTACACTTTCATTGCACTGTTTACACAGATTGCATAATTGCTATAAATAGCACATGAGGAATCTTACACTTACAGCCCAGCTTTACCATAAAACACTATCACTTTGACCACTCTTTTAATTGACCACTCTATTTTTTCCTCAAAAAGTAATCTTATTTTATCCTTACCAAGTCAACCATAATGGAAATTAGAACTTTCTCTATCTCTATTTATTTGACCGCCCTATCATGACAAACTATTATGAGCAATTTCTTTTAGATAACATAAATGGTTGTTCAGACTATATCAAAGTTGGGATTCAGGAAAGTTGCCTTTACATGTTTTAATCCTCAATTCACTATGAACTGTCAAAAAAAGTTGAACTTTCTGATAATTCCACACTAAAATTATTTTGGCTTTGATGATTTCCTAATTAATTCAATTATTTGAAATCATATTAATTATTTTTTTCTGGGTGAATTGATAGGGTTTATACAGTACAAGAATTACATACAATGTAAGTCAAACTTTGACCAAAAATGACAAAAAAATTCCTTAAAAATACACATTTGCATATTTCATCACATTTGAACAAATCTAAGTTGGGTTATCCCTAGGGACCTGTATACCAAATAACAAAGCTGTCTGACCAGCGTTATGAAGAAGAGATTTTTTACCAAAACACCTTTTTTGGCATTAATTTGCCTATTTTCAACAATATCAAAAATTAAAAAAAATAGTTTCTCAAAATCATATTTTTCATCTACACAACAAATATCAAATCAGTAAGTACTGCGGTTCTCAAGATATTTGAGTGGACGGATGCCTCACAAACGGACATACATACATACATACATACATACATACATACATACAGACGACGACGGACGCCGGACGGATACCCATCCCAATAGCTTCTATAGACTATAGTCTATGGGAGCTAAAAACAGCAGCTAACATCTCCAACACTTCACCAATTCACCACCATGGTTTGGCCCCGTACCCGGTACTCCAATGGTGATGTTACACAGAAAATTGTTGTGTGTACAGGTTAAGCCTGTGCAGGGGAAAACTGAATGAGCTGATTGTGGCTATCATGTGACTTGCACACACTGCAGGATAATATAGTTGACAGATCGCTGATTTTTGGAATCAGCTTTGCTGCCAAGTATGATCTGAGTGGGTCAAAGAAACAGAATGGCAGCATTCATGACTTCAGCAATTGCTTGCTTGAACAAAGTAAAACGCTAAATTGACAGAAATTCCATCTTTGCCATTGATGTATTTATATGACAAACATTTAAGTGATCCATTCCTTTTTCAAAGTTCTTTTGTTGCTCTCAACAGAGAAGATAGTCTCTCTCTCTCTCTCTCTCTCTCTCTCTCTCTCTCTCCCCCCCCCCCCCCCCCCCCCGAACCACACCACATGATTTCCACAGTACATAAGCTTTCAAACTTAGAGATTATATTAGTGTTGCAACACTGAAATACTGACTGCAGGACTTTTTGGAACACTAAACATTTTGACACAGTACATAAGTAAAGATAACACATTAGTCATGGTTTCAGCACCTGAATAACTGAGTAGAAGACCAAAATAAATACCATGTAAAACCTTTTTGAAACTTGTGTCACCATGTTTGTTAAGATGGCAGGATTAATAATGCACATGGCCTAAAATTTACCAATATATATTAATTTCAAAATGGTCTCTATACCCTGTGTTAAGTCTATGGAGAAAAGTCAAAATTATAATTTTTTACAAAAATGAGAGGCAAAGAGTTCATATGCTCCAAAGGGTTACACAAGAGGTAGAGAAGAAAAGCACTATAAAAATTTATGTATCCAAAAACTGAGTCCCAGAGAAGCCTTCTTATTTAACATTAACAGTAGATCATGTGATATTGCGGACATCATGATAGGGTATATGACTTGTGCCTACATCAGAGAAATTCCCTTCATACCACAGGTTCTTGTCACAAATATTCAGAATTTTATCATCAAAACCCTGTGTACTAATATAACAGAATCTTGGTCTTTCTTCCTGTCAGTTTCTCTGTTCACAAAAAACACTACTCAAGGTTTGATAGTGAATTGGTATTAACGCTTTGAATACTATAATTTTTCCAAGGAAATTTTACTGCAACATTTTAGCAATTTTTATGAATTTTTCTGAAACTTTTTTGATAACTTTGAACCAAATGGATATCATATTTCAATCGGCTACAGTTTTTTATCAAAATTTTGGCAAAAAATTTGAAAAAAAAATGACTGGGGTATATATTTAAGGGTGACAAAAATTGACTTTGGCGCTAAAAGGGTTAACAAGCTGGTTCACCCTTGGCTATTCCAAAGTAGTAAGATCAGCTGCCAAGCAGTGGATTGATTTTAACAGACACCACATTCTGCAGTTCCGGAGAATTCAACTCCCACACTCACCTCTGCAATAGCAAATCAATGACATGGATTTGTGTTGGATGGAATAGAACATCACAGTGATCAACTCTGAGTTTTCAAAAGCCATCCATATACATGAATATTTCCATGTGTATGGCTTAAGAGGTCGTGGTGTGAAAGCTACTACACACAGTCAAACCTCCCCATTATGGTCACCCAAGGGACCAAGAAAAAGTGACTACTATACAGAGGTGGCCTTTCTACAGAGGGTGAGCGCGGCAGTACTTTCAGAGAAGGTGGGTGTGCTGAGTGGTGAATTAAGGAAAAGACAACAGCAATAACAAAATTAAATGCCATAGTACTGAAAATCACCGTACATGAAATAAATTTCTGAAACAATTCAGTGATGCAGAGATAAAATCAGTCAAAATAGACTCATTTCTTGCTTTCAGTTTAAGTGTTTTTGACTGAGGTCATTCACAGTCAGATATACAAATGACTATTCACAGGTCTTGTAACAACTTGTAGCAATTATACGTGACCACTGGCTATATAAGAGATGTGGCTGTTCTGCGGAGGGCCTTCAATGTAAACTGTTATAGAAATGCCACAAGGTGACCACTATAGAGAGGTGACCACTCTGTATGAATGACCAATAAGACCGGTATGAATGTACTTGATTTGAGCTAAAGAGCTTGTGAGCGTGTGCGATTTTCTGTTTGTGAGTCGATTACTTACCTGTTCCGTATCCGCCTTCACTTTTACCAGCGAATGGCTGGATCTTCACGTCGCTGAGCGTGACCTTGGTGAAGTTGTCCAGCTTGTATGTCTGTGCTTTGTCACACTTGTAGGAGTTTCCAAGATCTACTTTAAATTCCGTTTCATTGGAGTGACTAGTCATTTGTTTACCTGGAAGACAAATCAGACAGGACTCTCAAGTCAATTAATGAGGTCCCTGCATTGGTATTTTGGACATCATCAAAACTGTCCTCCTAAGATGTTGTATTTGCAAGCATATCAATATTCATGAGACATTTGCATTCAGCGAGTGAACTTTTCAAAACACTTGCATTCCATATGTAAGTTTGAAATCCTTAGAGCAGACTATTCAAAGAAGTGATGGTTTGTGCGGAGCGTGCAATTTGACAGGTGTAGCTGAAAATAGTGTTATCATTGACAGCTCCACAGAAAAATGTATCTATGTGATGGACAATCTGTTTGGTGATAATTAAGCAAATGATGTAATGTAATTGACTGATGCATCAAGCCCACTTCCAAAGAGTGCTGTCTCTTGATAAAATACTGGAAGGTTTTAGTGTAATATCAATTCAAATTAACAGATAGTGTTTTTTAAGTGCTCATACTATATGCGTACTATACTGTATGCATAATTTGCCTATATCTGTACAGATAATGGTGGAAACATGATGTATATATCATTACCTGCCTCTATATTCATACGATCTGCCTGTATGTATGCATGCATGCATGCATGATCAGTCTACATGTACACAATCTGCATTTTTGTGCACACAATGTGCATTTATATTTATGTACACACAATCTGCATTCATGCATTTATGTACACATGATCTGCATCTATGTACACATGACCTGCATGTATGTACACACGATCTGCATCTATGTACACATGATTTGCATCTATGTACGCATGATCTGCATCTATGTACACATGACCTGCATGTATGTTCACACGATCTGCATCTATGTACACATGATCTGCATCTATGTACGCATGATCTGCATCTATGTACACACGATCTGCATCTATGTACACACGATCTGCATCTATGTACACATGATCTGCATCTATGTACACACGATCTGCATCTATGTTCACACGATCTGCATCTATTTACACATGATCTGCATCTATGTACACACGATCTGCATCTATGTACACACGATCTGCATCTATGTACACATGATCTGCATCTATGTACACATGATCTGCATTTATGTACACATGATCTGCATCTATGTACACTTGATCTGCATTTATGTACACATGATCTGCATCTATGTACACTTGATCTGCATCTATGTACACATGATCCGCATTTATGTACACATGATCTGCATCTATGAACACATGATCTGCATTTATGAACACATGATCACCCTTCTACAACCTATGTAACCTATGGCAAGGGTTTACCTTCATCCTTGACACCGGGAAAGACATCATCAGTGTACACGTAGTTCAAAGTGAAACTATCCAGAGAGTACGTGCCAGAACCAGAAGCTGACAGAGCATCCTCGGAGCTGCTGCTGGTGGTGAAGGTCATGTTCATCATCCAATTTTCATAGCCCGTGAAGAGTAGCACAAAAGAAGAAGTCGTATTGCCACAGCTTGATTCAGATGAATTAGTCATATTAGGATCGACATCCATTGCTACGGTTACAGTCTGTTACCAAACAGAAAAAAATGATGATTCTAAAAGCTTGAAAGTACACAAGACCTGGGTATAAGAGTGAGAGTCTAAGGACACCCTCAGATGAAGATGTATGCCTCTGAACACCCTTTAAAGGTTCTTGTATTTCATTGTTTCACAGTATATGCTACCACATTAGGGGCTGTCGATAATAAAAGCTGATGCAGGATAAATGTAATTCTTTTGTTTAAAAGAAGGGGGTAAAAGCCAATTTTCATTTTGTGTGCATCAAAATCACATAAGGATTTTCGTCTATTGTTTTCGAAGTGCAGCGAGAATGCAAAACTACATTCAAGTTCATCGAGAACAGAATGACCAAAACATATGGAGACAAACAAGACAACGAAAAGACATAAATATGAAATACAAAATTGTATGCTTTTTCAACATGAAACATGTACGTGAAACATTTTCCTGCGTGCAAAATACATTAAAATGTTCTGTGTCTTACAAAGTGAAAGTGGAGGTAAATTAATTAATATGCACTTCTGGTATTTTTCATGGGCGTGCGGATTGGAGAGGTGCGTGTGAGTTTGTCAGAAACGGCATCATAATATGAAATTGATTACGCATAAGGATTTTCATTTTAAGGGGAGGGGTTTCAAGTAAAATGAAGGAATTACGTTTTTTGTACATCAGCTTTTATTATCGACGGCCCCTTAATCTCTTAGGTGTTTTTTTGCTTAACTGAAAGCTTTTTTACAATGCCAGACTATATAATAACATTTTCTGATCATTTCAACAGACAAGATTAATTTTCATCCAGACTACGTTAGCATATCTCTGTGTAACTGACCTTCCAGAAGAAATTATCATACCATTTCTTCTCAATTTCTGCTTTCAATGCACTGAGACTTTGTTTTGCTATTTGCTGTTGAAAAGTGGCTAGTGTTGTGTGATTTTTGACTGTCAGCATACAACCAATCAATCCATGTCATAGTTTACACACATCCTAAAACAGCCAATGATCTGGTCACAGTTTTCAAGAGGAAACACCATTGAATTATGACAGCACGCTAGGAGATATTATAATTTAACCCTCTTTCTCCCAAGTTGTAGTCATTTCTATGGTTTGTCTATGGAGCCTGGTAGAAAGAGGATTAATGGTATCCTAGAGGGTATGTTCATAATTTACTTGTTAACCCTTTGAGTTCCAAAGTCAGTTTTTGTCACCTTTATAAGATATAACGCCGACAAATATTTTCAGATCCAGACACTTTGTTTTCAGGTTCTTCCCAAAATTTTGATAAAAAACTGTAGTCATTACAAAGTTGTGTCCCTTTGGTCCAAATTGATCACAACAATTACAGAAAAATTCATAAAAATTGGTAAAATGTTGCACTAAAACTCGGGCGGAAACAATTACAGCACTGAAAGGGTAAACCTTTTCACCCCTGTTTCTCACTCTAGAGGTCCAACTTTACCATCGAAAACAATAGAATTGGTTCAAACCACGGTGGTGAAAGGGCCAAACTGGGAACTCTCAGACAAGTCAATTACTACTGTTACAAGATTGAATCAAATATTCAACTGGTGAATTCAGCGCAGCCACATCCAGTGTTTGATGACATAGAGCCACGTCTTTATTCTTACCTTGTTCTTATCGTTCTCATAAGTGAAATTAAAGCTGATCGCCATCTTCATCAGCATACACGTTTTATTACCACTGGTTATGTTCCAGCTGCCTGCTTTAGGTTGTGGAGGAGATGTGGGTGGTGCGACAGTTGTTACCTGAGTGGTGGGCGGGGGTGTTGGGTTGTCAGCATAACATACATCCGCTACAGAGACAAAAAGAGTTGTTAAGTCGAGCACTGAAGGGAGACACTGTCGTGCTGAAACAACGGAGCGCTTTTCACTGTTAAATTTTGTATGAAAAGCACCACCGCAGTTGACTTATGAACATCAATGATGACGTCGGATGACACATGATATACATCAACTTGTTGCGGAACAATCATTCCATTCAAAGGACACCTTTCAGATGGTGTGAAACTTTAAAAGGAGAATTTCAAATTTCAAATCAGCAAAGCAATTTTGCTTAGGGACCGTCTCAGATTGTCGCAGAAGTTCAAGAAACGAAATTTCTTCGTTTAGATCAAAACCCCCTCCCCCCTCCCCCTAAACGAAACTTCAAAAGTGTTAAATGTTCATGTCTGCCTGAGAGTACAATGTTACATTTTGCTATAGCTACTAAAGACGTATTCCCCTTGCCACATCACAATTAAAGTAAACGATCAGATTTGAGTACTAACAGGGCATTTTACCGCATAAAAGTTTCATTTTATTTTACTTTCCCCTTTTGCATCTCTTGTGCTGTTGTTTGTCTTTGTGAACACGCAATTTGTACTTGGTAGGGGCGGTAAATAAGCGAAAAAATTTGACAAGGGGGCCCAGGCATGTTCAATCATATTAAAACGACTATGACCAGGTGCATAACAAGTGAGAATAAAGACATCTAGTGGTTAGAGCAGACGCTTATAAATAGCACATTTTAAAAAAATGATACTTTTTGTCTTTGTATAATTTGATGAATGAAATGTTTAGGATACAATGTTCCTATCGGTAAATTGTGTTTGGGGCACAAACGAGATGGAAACAGTTACAAATTTGTTGGCACGAGTGTGCAGTTTTTCTTTAATTTACAATAAACACACGAAAAGTTGTGATCACAAAATAAAAGTGCGAAAGTGAAGTTCACTAATTGAATGGAGGTCAAACCCCCTCCCCCCCTAAACGAATAAATTTCGCTTTTTGAACTTCTGCGACAATTTGAGACGGTCCCTTACAGCTCTGCAGTTTTAAGATAAACACCAAATACAAGAATAGCCTTACAGAACATAGCCCCTCTGTTCAAAAAGTTAAGAGGTTTCAATTGACCCTTTCTAGAAAATTATATTTTTCCTATCAGTATGAGCACCGGGATAGCAGCCATTTTCAATTTCAAATATCAAAAATACCGTCAAGGACAGTGTGCTCACATTCAGTTTGAATTGGTCCATTCAAGAAATATTTAAACCTGGAAAAACAAGAATGACAAAAGCAAATAAGGTCTACAACTTAGGTACTGGAGGTCATCTTTAGGAACATGCATATCAACTATAGCAATAGGACAAGCAGATCCTAAACACTTAAGCAAATGTCAACAAAAAAATTAGCCAGAGAAGGTTTGACGAAAAGAAAAGGTTGGAAGAGTGGGGAAAAAATAAAGAGTGGGAAAAAATGTACAAGGGATCTGGTAAAAAGTAATGCTACCTCATCAATCTTCTAGACCCTACCCCCTCCTGAATATCAAATGTTCCATCCCTTTGTTGATTATGTTTACATGAGGCCAGATGGCAGGAAATATATTTACAACCTTGGGGATTTTTTAATTAATGCTATGAGTGCTATCACTCGAATGTAAACAGCACTCAAATTAATTACAGATAGTGAAATGCCTTCCACTGGGGGAAGGGGTGATGACGACATCTGGAATTATCCTGGATCCAAATTTCTCATCAGTTCTTGTGTGTCTTACATGGAAATGCTGCAAAAATTGATCCGCAATGAAAAAATTTACCTCAGCTTTGTTTTGTGAATCAAATTTTACTACAAATGGATACAAAATATAACAAAATTATGTTCACAGCCTACGAAACTGTCTCATAACATGGGCTGGGTTGGTGTAGGTCATTTAAAGGTCACAAACTGAGAAAATTACCTAAAATATAAAAATTTGGGGGCTTCCCAACACTTTGAGCAGAAAATTTATCTAATAACATCCCTCAGGACTTCTGTACCAAATTACAAAGCTATCAGACAAGTAATTTTGAGAACAACTTTTCTTGACCAAAAATGACAAAATTGTCTTAAAAATAAAAATTTGTATATTTCAGGACAACTTCCACATATCTAACTATTGTCATCCCTGCACATCTTTACACCTAATATAAAAGCTGTCTGTCCAGGGGCTTTAAAAAGAACATATTTTTTAAGATTTTTTGACCAAAAATGACAAAAAATGCCCCCAAACAGTAATATTTCTAATTTTGTCGTAATTTCAACAAATTAGAAGGCTAACACCCTTGCAAACATCCAACCAAAATTTGAGAGAAACTGGGCTGGTGGTTTCAGAGAAGAAGAAATTTTACTTAAAATGAGGAAAATAACTAAAAAATTCAGCAAAAATACAACATTCAAGATATCAAGATATCTGTATGAGGTCTACCTAAGGCACTTGTATACTAATTTTCAAAGCAATCAAACCAGCTGTTCTAAAGTTATTAATTTTTGACCATTTTCACATTTTTAAAGCTCATTTACATGATTTGGTCATTGCAAACTTCATTGAACAAAATCCCATCTACAGTCCAGGATGCATCCACAGACTAAATACTGCGCTAAAAAGAGCAGCGGTTCGTGAGTTTTTGAAGTTGATCGACATACTGTACATAAGTACATACTTACATATTGGCTGGTCCCCGCCTCAGTGACAAGCACAAAGAGGCAGGTAACGGGAAACCGCCATGTATCGAATTACGAAATCTGATTGGTTGAATCATGGGGCGCTGTCATTGGCTGTTCAATTTTATTTGGAAGTAACGCTAAAATTATCACAGTTTCAAGATGCGAACGTAGCTAGAATTTAACCAAGGATTTAATAACCATTCTTACAAGTTTTGAAATATTGGCAGCTACCAGATTTGACTAAACAGCACGCGACAAAAAATGATGCACTATGTGCGGGCATGCGCAATTAACAACTTCCGGGAGACCAAAAACTGTCTCATTTCAAAATGGCGGTTTGCCTGTATCTGCGTCTTACTACGTGCTGCGCACAAACAACTTTCCTATAGCCGTATAACTTTCTATAGGGGGGAGGTTAATGAGCAATCACGTCATATTTTTGAAGAGCGCCGCCATCGGCTCAATTGCGCACAGGTTTTGCTTGTCTTCGAATAACGCTCGATTCTGAATCAACGACTGGCTGAAAACATTCTGCACATGCGCACATCGCAAGACAGAAATACAACATTGTAAAGAGTGAAAACCCGATGGAATTCTGTCATTTCTTTCGTAAGTTACATGTTTTTGAAAATCGCTCTCAAAAATTTGAGATTTTCCAAAGTTTTCTGGGCATTTTTTCTGTCCTTTTTAGAGGACCTGGAGAAGATGAATGAGATTTTTTATGTGGAAACCGCTAATTTTCCCAGTGATCTGAATATATCACCTAATATTTCCACCCACAACCAAGTCGGGAACGCGACTGTAAATATATGGAACGATTTTTTATGCATAGCCTATTTTCGTTCTTTTGACAAATAGGATTGGCTTGTTTGACCTAGAAAATGGAGGAGGTGAGCGGTGATAGACCCTCTGAGGAGAAGCATATCTCCATGCTGACACGTCTATGCCGTGCGTGTGGCACATAAGACCTAAAAAAGCCTGCAAATGTCAACTTATATGCCAATGAACTCATGAAGGTGTGCCAGTGCCACCACAATGTTGATCACGTCCGTCAAAGTCTTTCCGACCCCCCCCCCCCCCCCGTGCGTCACATAAGACCTAAAAAAGCCTGCAAATGTCAACTTATATGCCAATGAACTCATGAAGGTGTGCCAGTGCCACCACAATGTTGATCACGTCCGTCAAAGTCTTTCCGACCCCCCCCCCCCCCCCCCCCCCCCCCCCCCCGTCATGGCAGTACGTACGTATGCGTACGGCAAATCGTTGGCATATGACCACAAAATTACCTCTGAAAACTTTCATGCTGCACAATTCGATGACCCTGTGCTGGGAAGTAGTTATCCAACTGCTCCAGTCTTTTTGTTGAGGCTTTCCATTTGTTCTCTATTGCCTTTATCAATGGGACAACGCGAAATGTTTTGCCGTCGCTAGCAATTGTTTACGTATTGATTTTGAAATTCGCTGGATTTGCAGGGTCAAGTCAGGTCGCAAGCCATGTGCGTATGAGCTCCACATTTACCCAGCAGCCTCCGCGAAAAGTTATACGGTCATAGGGCTCTATAGGGAAAGTTGTTTGTGCTGCGTCTAGACATGTGAGACGTAGTGATCAGCGAAACTTACATACATACATACGTACATACATAAATACATACACACATACATACAGATGCCACAGACTTCAGCTTATATGATAATCTCACATTGGTGTAACCAAATGTGAGCTAAAAATTTACAGTACTTTAACTCTCCAGCACTAAAAATTTGCAAGATGACCACAGATTTTCAGTCTTGATTTTGGAGGGGCATGATACAGTTTCCTCGAGGAAAGTTTAACCCTTTCACCCCAGTTCCCTGTATACAGGTCCAACTTTACCATAGAAAACAATGGATTTGGGACAAACCATGGTGGTGAAAGGGTTAATCAAATCTTCAAGGTGCGCACTACTCTAATCAGAAATTGGAAGAAAACTTAAGGTGTATAAAAATACAATAATTGTCAGACTCAATATCAGACTGAATCTGAATCAGGGGCTCAGAATACAGACTACTGACCAGCACTGAAATTGTTGTTCTTGATGTCAAATGGTTGCAAGCGGACACCAGATGTCATTAATGTTCCACCACTGGTAAAGTTGTACGTTTGATTTGCCTGGCACTCATACGACTTGTTAACTGCCGCCTTGAACAGTTGCTCTGTTGTCTGTGCCTTCATGGAACCTGCACACAGAAAATACACAGACATGAAAATCATAAGACACAAATTCTCTTGGGCCAGAAAAATCCTGTAATTTATGAATTCAACATTGGCTGTAAAACAGTTGTTGTTGACACAGAAATAATTCTTTTTATATAACACAGCTACATTTACAATATTTTTTTAGATATAAATCAATACAATTAATTTTTTCTGTTTGTCAAGTATAGTTTCTTGTTTTCCCCTAAAACTATGTATATAAGACAGTATTGTAGGACAGGAAATCCTCAGTGGATTGCGCAAAAGATTAATATACAAAAACACATTGAAAAGAAGCATGTTTCAATGAAAGAAGTTGGGTTTATGAAGCGTAGATCGCTCTGGGGTTGTAATGTCTATAAACAGCGATAACACGCAAAACTTTCACAGTACAACTGACAATGCCATTTATTCTATCAGCAACAAGCTTACATGTACCAGCAATAACATAACTTTATCCAAGAACTTGCAGACACGGCAAAAAAAAATACATTTGTAAAACAAAGACCACACTTAGGCTTCACTTTCATAACCATCTTTCCATGATGTGTCATTAAAAAAGACATTCCTGTAGCATTACATTTTAATCAGAATGAACATGGTATTGATGTTTAAATCATAGGTATCATACAGGTAAACAAACAAGATGATTAATTTCGTAAAAAACTTGAAATCCTCTGGATATAAAAATAGTGACAACATCACTGTTCGCTCCCATATAGTTATCAAAACAAGTTAACAATTGTATGAAACATGGACATACAAGTACAGACAGACTGACATACACAGATTGGCACAGAGTGATGACATTGACCCCAAGTGTGCCTTGGCCCATGGAGAGTGATAAAGATATAACAAACAGCTGAATGTAATGATAAAATAGTTAAGTATAGGCCTATACAGGCACTGAGAGTGAATATGTTACAGCAATTTGATTAGTTTCTTTTCCTTTTCTACTTCTGTGATAATCTTTAAGACAATCAATCTGCAAGGCAGTTTATGTATTGACAAATATGTTATCTTTTACAAGCACACAGTAAACTGTTCTTGATTTTTCATTTACAATATTTGACATGGACTGAAATACATAACATGCAACCAATGTTTACACTTTGCCCATACACCAGATACATGGAGAAATTTCAACATAAAATCATTACTCAGAAAACCCTATACAGGGAAAAGTAAACATTGTTTTCTTCCAGAACAGCTGGTGCATCCACATCTGGAACAACTTACAAACTTAACCAAGTACACAAGGATGATGACACAAGAGATAAAGTTAAACTGTGGTGAACTTGACTATTCCTTTCAAATCCTTACCTAACTTGACATCTTAAACTAAAATACACTGCATTGTTAATTACGCACAAAAATACATCGGGGTGGACCATTCGATAAGGGATGGTGTCTGGAAGATCGATGAGGTACATTATCTTTTTTATCCGATCCATTGTACATTCTTTTTTCCCAACTCTCCCACCTTTTCTTTTTGTCAAACCTTCTCTGGCTGAATTTTTTATTGGCATTTGTTTGGAATTGTGTCAAAATCTGCCAGGATTTTTTTACTGCATTTCAACACCAAATAAAGTTAACCATATCAAATGCTTACTAAATCACCACATTATACACTCTTAATTCCAGTAGGTATAAAATTACCCCAAAAAATCTTAAAAATACAAAATGAAAGATATCCCAGTAAAACTGACAGTTTCGCAAAGTTGCCCCTAAAATTCTAAATTCCGGATTTCAACTTAATTTCAATATATCTTATTAACAAAAACCCTAACAACCCGTTTACTAAATATCAAAGCAATCAGACTGGTAAATTTTGAGAAACAAATTTTTTGACCAAAAATGAGAAAATAGCGTCAATGACACTGTAGCTCCATCCTGGACTATTTAGTGTTTGTTCTCTGGTCAGATATTTGAACATGTGTGAAAGGGATAAAGTGCATGAAGTGAAAATACTTAAATGAAATGTACTGGAGACAGTGAAATATGTTTAATGTAATTATTCAGAATATAAAATGGAAAAAATACAGAATTAGATATATCGAATACTGTGATACAACCATTAAATCAACAAGTCATTTACAATGACATAGTCCCCACTTGTAATAGGAGTATTAGTCTTGATGGGGCAGGAAAATGTGGTCATTAAGAAGTATCACTGGAGTGTATATGTTGAGATCTATGGGCACATAGGTCTATGTCGTTGTTCCAATTTGAAACACATGAGGCATGTCTAAGTTATCGGTTCTAAATCGGGAAAAAAGATCAGACCTCTAGCAGTATTGGCCAGCCAAGAAATACATATGTGCATTATAAATGAGGTACAAGATGTGACATCTTAAGGTCTAATATCCTATCAAAATTGGAGGGTATAGAACTTGTGGTTACTGAGATATGCATATATATGTATAATCAAGGTCAAAGGTCATCGAGGTCACATGACATTTTGAAAAAAAAATTATATTGCTAATTAATCCCTATATGCCAAAAAATCAGATCTCTAGCTCTATTTTCGCTTGCCCAGAATTAGATGTGTACATAATTAATGAGGTAAAGCGTGTGTTGTCATAAGGTCTCCCATCCTACTAAATACAAAGGACATAGCACTTGTGGTTACTTATTTATTGACATAAACATTTTAGGTAAAAGGTCATCGAGGTCACATGACATTTAGTCAAAAAATTTCTCTCCTATAGTTATCCCTATATACCAAATATCAGGCATCCAGCTCTATTGGCTCGCTCAGAATGAGATATGCGCATAATTATTGAGGTACAGTATGTGGCGTCATAAGTTGTCCAATCATACCAAACATGAAGGGTGTAGCACTTGTGGTTACCGAGTTAAAAAATATGTATATTTGAGGTCAAAGGTCACCGAGGTCACGTGACATTTTGTCAAAAAAATTGTTTTGCTAAGTTATGCCTATATACCAAAAATCAGACCTATAGCTCTATTGGCTCGCTCAAAATTAGATATGTGCATAATTAATGAGGTACAATATGTGGCGTCATAAGCTGTCCCATCATACCATACATGAAGGCTGTAGCACTTGTGGTTACTGAGTTATGAACAAATATGTATATTTGAGGTCAAAGGTCACCGAGGTCACGTGACATTTGCCAAAAAAATTGTATTGCTAAGTTGTCCCTATATACCAAAAATCAGACCTCTAGCTCTATTGGCTCGCTCAAAATTAGATATGCGCATAATTAATGAGGTACAATATGTGGCGTCATAAGGTGTCCCATCATACCATACATGAAGGCTGTAGCACTTGTGGTTACTGAGTTATGGAAAAATATGTATATTTGAGGTCAAAGGTCACCGAGGTCACGTGACATTTTGTCAAAAAAATTGTATTGCTAAGTTATGCCTATATACCAAAAATCAGACCTCTAGCTCTATTGGCTCGCTCAAAATTAGATATGTGCATAATTAATGGTACAATATGTGGCGTCATAAGCTGTCCCATCATACCATATATGAAGGGTGTAGCACTTGTGGTTACTGAGTTATGGACAAATATGTATATTTGAGATCAAAGGTCATCAAGGTCACATGACATTTTGTCAAAATATCCGAGATATCTGCATGAACGGATGGACTCACGGATGGACGAACAGACGGACATGACCCAATCTATAAGCTCACTGGACTTCATCCGTGGGGACTAAAAATTGTGTCACTGCATCCTTTTTGCAATATGAATACGATGAGAAACTAAATTTTTATTTTTTGTGGCCTTATACATGGGAGTCTATGGAGATCTGCCTTATACATGGGAGTCTATGGACGTGTAAACTAAAAATGTGCAAATTTCACCACAATTTGCCCAAATTTGGAAAAGGTCACTCCTATGCACTTCCATACCAAGTTTCAAATCAATCGGACTGGTGGTTTCAGAGCAGGAGATTTTTGACCAAAAATGGGAGAAAATTACAAAAAATTCATGAAAAATAGCAACTCCAAGATACTGACCCAAGATGCGCACAATCATTTCATGTCAGCCCAAAGTACTTACATGCTAATTTTTCATGTAATCTGCTCAGTGGTTATTGAGTTTTTTCAATTTTGACTGTTTTTACATTTTTTCACTTAATTTGCATATTTTTGGCAATGACAACTTCATTTGAACAAAATCTCATCTACAGCCCATCATCCATGTACACACCAAATATCAAGATGAAATGTACAGCGGTTTTGGAGTTTTTGATGTTGACGGACAGACATACAGACATACAGACATACAGACATACAGACATACAGACATACAGACATACAGACATACATACATACATACAGACATTTTCCTAGCCTATAAGAATAGCTTCCATTGCCATATATACATATGGCTATGGGAGCTAAAAAATTGCCCCCCAAAATACAAAATTGCAGATTTCATCCTAATTTTAAATATATCTCATTAACATAAACCCTAGGAACCTGTACACAAGATATCAAAGCTACCAGATCACAAGTTTTAGGAGAAAAATTTTTTGACCAAAAAAAGCAAAAATTGCCCCCAAAATAAAAAAAAATTGCCAGTTTCAACATACCTTCAATACATTATATTGGGATTAATCTTAGATACCTGTATAACAAATATCAAAGCTATCAAATGAGTAGTTTTTGGATAAAAAATTTTTTTATCAAAAATTGGGAAAATTGCCCCAAAATTACAAATATGACAATATCAATACAATTTGCACAAGCATGACTGAGGTCATTCTGAGGAACATGAATATGAAGTTTCATAGCAATCAGACGAGCGATTTCAGAGAACAAGATTTTTTGACTAAAAACTGAAAAAATACGCTAAAAATACAAACATGCAAATTTCATCCCACTTTTTGCACACATACTTTAGAATACCTAAATATATCTGCATACCAAGTTTCAACCAAATCTGACCACTGCTCACTGAGTTTTAGCCATTTGCAGGATTTTTCCTTTTCCCCCCCTCATTTGCATATTTTTGGCACTGACATGTTCATTTGAACAAAATTCACATCTCCACCCCTAGGTGCACCTGTACACCAAATACTAAGACAGTAGGTGCTACGGTTTAGGAGTTTTTGATGTGGACGGACATACATACATACATACATACATACATACATACAGACAGACAACATTTTTCCACCTTATATAAATACCTCCCATTTGCATATATACATAATGCATATTATATGGGAGCTAAAAACGTAAGACTGTCACACCACAAACATTAAGCATCACAAAATAAATGTTTTTCCACACTCCTTTGCAGTTACCTGTACAGCGCCCTCTACATACCCTATTAAATTGTATAAATTCAGGTTTTCCTTTGGTCTCACTAACACCTTTATCCATCACCCGGTATCATGAAGTCCTATAGCTTATCAGGTATGTTCTTTTCAGGACGCTAAACATTTCTTTCCAATTCAGATTGCAATGTAATGGTTTTTTAGTTAACCCTTTGAGCACCAAAGTCAATTTTTGTCATCCTTATAAAATATACCTAAGTCAATTTTTGTTACATTTTTGCCAAAATTTTGATTAAACAAGTCATCGTTGATGACAAAGTCCCCACTTGTTAATGGGTATTTTGATTACAGGTCCTCAGAGAGGATAGAGTCCTCTTCATTAGGTCTGTGATAAAAATACTTTTGAATGAATTCGCTTGATACATGTCTGAGTTATGGTTCAGGACATGAAAAAAATCATAACAAAATGGTCGCACAGTGGCCATATTGGATCGCATCACAAAACAAATTGATGTGCATAGCTATGACATTAGTCGATGTCCTTGTACCAACTTTGAATAAAATTGGTCAAAACATGCGGATATGCCTGAGAAATGGCTTTGTACATGAAAAAATTGTAATACAATGGCCGCCTGGCGGCCATATTGGATCGTATCACAAAACAAATTGACATGCATATGTATGACATAGGTCAATGTCCTTGTACCAACTTTGAATAAAATCGGTTGAGATATGCCTGAGTTATGAAAAAAACGTAATAAATGGCCGCACAGCAGCCATTTTGGATCGTATCACAAAACAAATTGACGTGCACAGCTATGACATTTGTCAATAAGCTTGTACCAACTTTGAATAAAATCGGTTGAAACGTGCCTGAGTAACGGCTCTGTACATGAAAAAATCGTAATAAAATGGCCGCCTGGCGGCCATATTGGATCGTATCACAAAACAAATTGATGTGCATATCTATGACATTGGTCAATGTCCTTGTACCAACTCTGAATAAAATCGGTCAAAACATGCCTGAGTAATGGCTCTGTACATGAAAAAATCGTAATAAAATGGCCGCCTGGCGGCCATATTGGATCGTATCACAAAACAAATTGACGTGCATATCTATGACATTGGTCAATGTCCTTGTACCTACTCTGAATAAAATCGGTCGAAACATGCCTGAGTAATGGCTCTGTACATGAAAAAATCGTAATAAAATGGCCGCCTGGCGGCCATATTGGATCGTATCACAAAACAAATTGACGTGCATATCTATGACATTGGTCAATGTCCTTGTACCAACTTTGAATAAAATCGGTTGGAACATGCCTGAGTTATGGCTCTGTACATGAAAAAATCGTAATAAAATGGCCGCCTGGCGGCCATATTGGATCGTATCACAAAACAAATTGACGTGCATCTGTATGACATATGAAGTAATCCTTGTACCAAGTTTGAATGAAATCGCTCCAGGCATCTCAGAGATATCTGCGTGAACGGACGGACGGACGGCGGACGACGACGACGCACGGACGGACGCACGGACGGACATGACCAAACCTATAAGTCCCCCGGACGGTGTCCGTGGGGACTAAAAATATGGCCAGTGAAATGTTGAGTTCATTTGGTCCAAAATTATCTCAAAAATTACAGAAAAGTTCATAAAAATTGGTAAAATGTTGCACAAAAATTTTGGCGGGAAAAAATACAGCACTTAAAGGGTTAAATCCACTTCTTTCTTGTATCAATCACTACCTTTTCATTCTCCTACACAAGCAATGTCATTTTGAAAGTTTTCTACACAGGCAATGTATTTTTCGAAGGTTTCAAAAATATTGTCATGTCACTTCTGTGTGTAAGTTAAATTGATTAAATTGTCTTTTATCTTGCAATTTTTACAAGTATGCTGAGATCTGTACATTTTATCACTCTCTTTAGATGTAGCTGAAACAGCTCTGGCTATACAGCAAAATGTCGTACATTGTATGTCGTACACAAGGAATACATTTAAAGCCCCAATAGCTGCGAATTTTATGCATTATTTTCATGATTTTATTTTCAAACCAAAGTTGGTTTGTGTAAATGTTCTACCTTAAAGGCATGTATAGAAGTATCACTGCTCGCTGATTTGGACCATGCCTACACATTTTAACAGGCTGAATAATAAACGGGTGCCACACCCATAAAATGGCACCCTCACAGAAAAGTACAAAACATAGGGCCAAAATCCCTGAAGCTACTATAGACATGGATACAAAATTAAGTATTTCCCAACTGTATGAAATTATCTCACTAAAGGTCATCCTAGGGACTTGTAAACCAAATATTAAAGTTTTCTGACCAGCGGTTTTGAAAAAACAAGCGACTCAACAGTTGACAGAGCTCTGCTGTGTTATGTAGAGAATAACCTTTTGTGACACATGTATTGATGAAGAAGATGGATATATTTGATGGCCTGATCAAAAGTGGAAAATAAAATTCTGTAAAAATGCAGATTTGCATATTTCATCACAATTTGAACAAATCTAAGTTGGGTTATCCCTAGGGACCTGTATACCAAATAACAAAGCTGTCTGACCAGCGGTTATGAAGAAGAAGATTTTTTACCAAAAACGCCTTTTTTGGCATTAATTTGCCTATTTTCAACAATATCAAAACATAGGGCCAAAGTCCCTGAAGCTACTATAGACATGGATACAAAATTAAGTATTTCCTGACTGTATGAAATTATCTCACTAAGGTCATCCTACGGACAAGTAAACTGAATATTAAAGCTGTCTGACCAGCGGTTTTGAAAGAACAAGCAACTCAACAGTTGACAGAGCTCTGTTGAGTTATGTAGAGAATAACCTTTTGTGATACATGTATTGATGAAGAAGGTGGATATCTTTGATTAACATTGTGAGTTCTGTTTAATAAGTTGAGACTGTACATACTCAGAGAAAGCACACTGAAGAGACAAAGGTTTGAAACTTAAGAAGTTCAAGGTCATCAAAAGCATTATAAGGAATCATGTTACACTTTCATTGCACTGTTTACACAGATTGCATAATTGCTATAAATAGCACATGAGGAATCTTTATACAGCCCAGCTTTACCATAAAAACCCTATCACTTTGACCACTCTTTTAATTGACCACTCTATTTTTTTCCTCAAAAAGTAATTTTATTTTATCCTTACCAAGTCAACCATAAATGGTAATTAGAACTTTCTCTATCTCTATCTCTATCTCTATTGACTATTTTGAGCAATTTCTTTTAGATAACATACAGGGCACAATAAATGACGGTTCAGAATATGTCAAAGTTGGGATTCAGGAAAGTTGCCTTTACATGTTTTAATCCTCCAAGATGGTTTCACTATGAACTGTCAAAAAAAGTTGAACTTTCTGATAATTCTACACTAAAATTATTTTGGCTTTGATGATTTCCTAATTAATTCAATTATTTAAAATCATATTAATTATTTTTTTCTGGGTGAATTGATAGGGTTTATACAGTACAAGAATTACATACAATGTAAGTCAAATTTTGACCAAAAATGACAAAAAAATTCCTTAAAAATACAGATTTGCATATTTCATTACAATTTGAACAAGTCTAAGTTGGGTTACCCCTAGGGACCTGTATACCAAATAACAAAGCTGTCTGACCAGCGGTTATGAAGAAGAAGATTTTTTACCAAAAACACCTTTTTTGGCATTAATTTGCCTATTTTCAACAATATCAAAAAATTAAAAAATAGTTTCTCAAAATCGTATTTTTCATCTTCACAACAAATATCAAATCAGTAAGTACTGCGGTTCTCAAGATATTTGAGTGGACGGACGCCTCACAAACGGACATACATACATACATACATACATACATACATACATACATACATACATACATACATACATACAGATTGACGACGGACGCCGGACGGATACCCATCCCAATAGCTTCTATAGACTATAGTCTATAGTAGCTAAAATAAAAAAAATTCAATCATATTTTTCATCTACACAACAAATATCAAATCAGTAAGTACTGTGGTTCTCAAGATATTTGAGTGGACGGACGCCTCACAAACAGACATACATACATACATACATACATACATACATACAGACTGACGACGGACGCTGGACGGATACCCATCCCAATAGCTTCTATAGACTATAGTCTATAGTAGCTAAAAAACAGTATTCCCAGCACATACACATTGTGATCATACCAGAAACAAGCATGACGCCATTTATTTGAATGCGCAAAAGATGATGACTAACATTTTGTTGTTGTAATCTTAACTTTTCTCTGTCATACCATTAGCTTTTGAAAATGGCGGGAAATCTAAAATGATGTTAAACGTCTGAATTTACATGTCACTTTATACACTTTTTCAGTCTTTAATGGGTCTTATTCAAAGAAAACTCTTGGAAAACGGGGACATTTTGAGATCGGTTTTATTACACATTCACAGCTACTGGGGCTTTCAGCCTAGACATAAACAGACATAACATTATGTCATCATGCCTTTGAATGACATGTGATGTTATATGTCAACACTCCGTGATGTACATACATACCTGTGGTGGTGGCATTGGGAAAGTCTGATTCACTATGGATATAGTCAAAGGATGTCATGTTGGCATAAAACACGTCACCATCCTTGACGAAATCAAAGGTGATGTTGTAGTCAGTCTCAGGAAAGTTCAAAACGAGTCTAGACACTGTGCTACCACATTCACTCTTGTCTTCATCTACTGTTGTACCGAGAGGCAAATCAAACTTGGCCATGCCCTGGAAGAAGAAATAAGGTGAGACCATCCAACAATTACAACTCAACTGAAAATTAAAGCATTGGTGATGAAAGCTTATGTCACTGTCACAACTGACGCACTAGAAATAGAATTCCTTAGTTTTTTTTGTTTTTTTGTTTTTTTTTTGGGGGGGGAGAAGAGGAGACATTTAAATGTATCACAATTGCGATAGGATTATATCAATATTTTATTACATTTTAATTGCAACACATGATATCGCTAGAAGTCACAACCCCAAGTAATGACCTGTCTGTTGCCCGAATAATGACAAACCCTCTTTTTGACATTTTTTGATACATCTATACTGGGAAAAATCCTTATAGACTGTCACTATCTGAGTTTTTCCTGTTGTTTGCACGTGTTGAGTCCCGCCATGAAGAAAATCATACCTATTTGTGGTCAAACCACTCATTTCAGTACATTGAAAAAGTGTAAATGTATAACGTTTGTTCATCTACATTCGTAATCTGTTCCAAGGAGTGGACCTATCGGATTCACTTGCTACTTTGAACAGAAATACTCACAAAACTGTTACAGTGATGTTTGCTAAGTTAGGACTGGGGATAGTTTAAAGCAAATGTTTCTGCTACAAGCCCCATGAAATAGACTGGGGAAATAAGAAACTGTTATTTCTGTATTGGGGGGGGGGGGGGGAGGGGGGTGGGGGGGGGCCAACCTCTTCAAATCTGCAAAATTCAGCAAAATCACACATTAATATACATGTAAAATTAAAAGAAAGAGTTTAAGTTGGAGGGTTGTAAATAGGGTTGGTTTGATTAAAAGAAATAGACATTAGTTTTTGTTTGGCCTATAGTCACAAGAGGGCGCCACACCATTACTCACTGTTGTGTTGTCTGTCTTGTTATAAGGCAGATTGAACTCAATACCAAGTATTGCCTTCAGACAAACAGTACCATTTGCATACTTCACATCAAAGGAAACATCGGGTGGCTGGGTCACTGTGCTATGCTGTGCAGTTGTAGCAGGCGCTGGAGTTGTCATGTCAGCGGCACAAACAGCAGCTGCAAGATGGGTAGAAAATTTTGAAGATCTGTTCATTAACATTGCATTCATCAAAACTTTTGTCCGTTCATGCCCTTGTTGTACTCCCTACATTACATGAACATGAGATTTACATAGTAAAAAAAAATTGACCCTGGTTTTTCTGCTTTCCCTTTTCTACAGTATTCAATAGTTAAAGTTTTCTCTGCAAAATAGCAAACCTGAAAGTTGTTCTATAAAATGGTGATGAAGGGTGTAATAAACTAACTAAGATATTTACTTCATCAATTGTTGGGTTGTCAGCATAACATACATCTGCTACAGAGATAAAAAGAGATGTTAAGTCGAGCACTGAAGGGAGACACTGTTATGCGAAACATGAGGGCGCCTTTTGCTGTCAAATTTTGTGTGCAAAGCGCCACCGCAGGTTGAATCATGAACATCAATGATGACGCATGATATATATGAACTTGTTGCAGAACAAACATTCCATTCAAAGGACACCTTTCAGATGGTGTGAAACTTTAAAGAAGAATTTCAAATTTCAAATCAGTGGAGGAATTTTGCTGACAGCTCTGCAGTTTTAAGATAAACACCAAATACAAGAATAGCCTTACAGAACATAGCCCCTCTGTTCAAAAAGTTAAGAGGTTTCAATTGACCCTTTCTAGAAAATTATATTTTTCCTAGCAGTATGAGCACCGGGACAGCAGCCATTTTCAATTTCAAATATCAAAAATTTGAAGTACTTTCCAGCACTAAAAATTTGCAAGAAGACCACCGATTTTCAGTCTTGATTTTATAGGGGCATGATACAGTTTCCTTGAGGAAAGTTTAATCAAATCTTCAAGGTGTGCACTACTCTAATCAGAAATTGGAAGAAAACTTCAAGGTGTACAAAAATTCAATAATTGTCAGACTCTATATCTGAGTGAATCTGAATCAGGGGCTCAGAATACAGACTACTGACCAGTACTGAAGTTGTTGTTCATGATGTCAAATGGTTGCAAGCGGACACCAGATGTCATTAATGTTCCACCACTGGTAAAGTTGTACGTTTGATCTGCCTGGCACTCATACGACTTGTTAACTGCCGCCTTGAACAGTTGCTCTGTTGTCTGTGCCTTCATGGAACCTGCACACAGAAAATACACAGACATGAAAATCATAAGACAGCAATTCTCTTGAGCCAGAAAAAATCCTGTAACCAGTATCTCACTGATTCTAGTAATTTATGAATCCAACATTGGCTGTCAAATAGTGTGTGTGTGTGTGTGTGTGTCTATGTATGTATAGTATGTATATATGTATGTGTGTCTATGTATGTATGTATAGTATGTATATATATATATTATATATATATATATATATATATATATATATATGTATATATACATACATATATATATATATATACATATATATATATATATATATATACATAGAGAGAGAGAGAGAGAGAGAGAGACAGAGAGAGAGAGACAGACAGACAGACAGAGACAGAGAGACAGAGAGACAGACCTAGAGGGACATCACATGATGTCATCATGCCTTTGAATAGTATGTGATGTAATTTGTCAACACCTACCTTCAGTACTGGCATTAACAAAGTGTACGTCATCCTGAATGTAGTCAAAGGTTGTCATGTTGGCATAAAACACGTCACCATCCTTGACAAAATCAAAGGTGATGTTGTAGTCAGTGTCAGGAAAGTTCAAAACGAGTCTAGACACCGTGCTACCACATTTACTCTTGTCTTCATCTACTATTGCATCAATAGGCAAATCAAACTTGGCCATGCCCTGGAAGAAGAAATAAGGTGAGACCATCCAACAATTACAACTCAATTGAAAATTAAAGCATTGGTGATGAAAGCTTATGTCACTGTCACAACTGACGCACTAGAAATAGAATTCCTTAGTTTTTTTTTGTTTTTTTTGGTTTTTTTTTGGGGGGGGGGAGAGGAGGAGACATTTATATGTATCACAATTGCAATAGGATTATATCAATATTTTATGACATTTTCATAGCAACACATGAAATTGCTAGAAGTATTCACCCCAAGTAATGACCTGTCTGTTGCCAAATAATGACACACCTTTTTTTGACATTTTTTGATAAATCTATACTGGGAAAAATCCTAATAGACTGTCACTATCTGAGCTGTCTTCCTGCTGTTTGCACGTGTTGAGTCCCGCCATGAAGAAAATCATACCTATTTGTGGTCAAACCACTCATTTCAGTACATTGAAAAAGTGTAAACGTATAACGTTTGTTCATCTACATTCGTAATCTGTTCCAAGGAGTGGACCTATGGGATTTACTTGATACTTTGAACAGAAATACTGACGAAACTGTTACAGTGATGTTTGCTAGGTTAGGACTGGGAATAGTTTAAAGCAAATGTTTCCACTAACATGCCCCATGAAATAGATTAGGAAAATAAGAAACTGTTATTTTTGTATTTTTTTTTGGGGGGGGGGGGGGGGGCAACTCCTTAAAATCTGCAAAATGAAGCAAATACAGCTACTTTTCAATTGGGTTCAAACTCACAACATACGGCATCCAGTTGCCTAGCTACATTAATTTGCATGTAAAATTATAAAAGAAAGAGATCAAGTTGGAGGGTTGTAAATAGGGATGCTTTGGTTAACAGAAACTGACATCAGTTTTTGTTTGGTCTATTTTGGTCACAAGAGGGCGCCACAACATTACTTACAGTTGTGCTGTCTTTCTTCTTGTAAGGCAGATTGAACTCAATACCAAGTATTGCCTTCAGACAAACAGTACCATTTGCATACTTCACATCAAAGGAAGCATCAGGTGGCTGGGTCACTGTGCTATGCTGTGCAGTTGTAGCAGGCGCTGGAGTTGTCGTGTCAGCAGCACAAACAGTAGCTGCAAGATGGGTAGAAAATATTGAAGATCTGTTCATTGACAATGCATTCATCAAAACTTGTCCGTTCACCCTTGTTGTACTCCTTACATTACATGGACACGAGATTTACATAGTCAAAAAAATATTGTATTTCTGCTTTCCCTTTTCTACAGTACTCAATAGTTAAAGTTTTCTCGGCAATCTGTATGCAGAACCTGTCTGCTTTTAAAATTGGCTTCTGTCATAAAAAGACACTGTAATGCTGGAGTGACTCACATTTGTAATGTTCTATATTTATCCAAACAATGTTAAAACACGTTATGAGCTTTGGTATTTTGTGGTGAACTACAGTGCCAATGAACAGGAAATGAAACTTGCAGGTCAACACAGTTGACATAAGATGTTTCATTTTCTTTTTCACTCAGATTTCACAGTCTGGGTACGGTGAAATTGACGGGGAACGCAGCCTGTGCATTATACCGAGCCACACTGTGACAAGATATGAGCAACGTGCTTACATATATTTCAATGAACTTTCATATGCTGTTTTAGTCCATTCAATTCACTTTGGTATAAAGGCACAGCAAAGATGAAGGCATTGTCACCCACACTTTGAACGGCATACTCAACAACGTCATGCTCTGATCATAGACAATTTTATAGAAAATCTTTTTTCTTTGGTACAGAATGTGAGTGTGTACCTTGAATGTTAATAAATTGTGACTATATTGAGTGCAAACACATGGATACTGTGAGGTTATTACGAAAATAACCATAAAAACAATATGTCGTCTCTTTGATCGCAAACAAATCTATGACTATGCACAGTAGACAGCTGACGTGGCTGACAGAGTAACGCCTATCCCTCAAGCAAACACAAAGGTATGTCCTGATAATAAAAGACACCCATGTCATGGGGTTAGCATCTAGACCACACAGACAATGAAGTAGCAACCAGAAGGAAGTTCAGCCATGAGAAATGTGAAACTACAAAATGTTTTGTGCGTCTGCCATTGTAGTACAATATCTGTCCTGCAAAGTTCACGGAATACATGTTACTTTCACTTTTATTTCTGATGATAAATGAAAAATTACGACCGTGCAAAAAAACCGGAATGGACGAGGTTGAAAATTTTGCTTACTCACTAGTGAAATACCAGTTCAATTGATCCAACAGCTGTCATTTTAATATCATTTTGGTAAAATATTATCTTTCCTTTACAGATAATTGTAAATACACAGCATAAACATTATGCATGAGTTACCATAAGAATAGTACTGTAGTGTACACATCTGAGAAACGAAAGTTTAAATGCTAGGATTGCTAGCCCATTCCTTGCTCACTGAAATTTTAGAGTATTCTCTTTCATAAAGTGGGAATTAACGTCAAGATGCTCTATTTGAAAAATAACTTCTCAATTACATACCAATATTTGAAATTCAAAATGATCCTGACTCTCTGTGCTGATTCTCAGCTGAGCTGTGTAATGTTGTACATGAGAATTTCTCTGGTCACCGGGCTATGAAAAGTGACTTTAAAATTGGCAGTGAACGCTGCGGTACTTAAAACACCTCATAAACTGGTATTAGTTATAGGTGGTTATGGTAAATGCTGATTACATTGAGTTATTTGATAGAATCCTACAGTAAAATGCACTTCATTGCTAAACTAGTCATAATCTGCAAACTGAGAACCATTACACATGTACACAGACCAAGTGATTCAGTATAAACACTCATGTGACAATGTAATGTTTTTGCGTAATCAGACCCATGCTTCTCTCTCTCTGTCACATGCCATACACCCCATATCCTACTGCTGCGGCCCCTAAATTATTTGTCATTTAATTAATTAATCTAGCCTCATTGCGGCAGCAAACTGGCTGACAGGGCAAAAGGTGTTGTGAGGCCAGGGTTCAAAAACTGGCAAATATTCAGTATTATAGTTAACTCTCACCTATTGACCCCTCCCCCTCCCCCTTTGGTGGAGATGTTGGTTTTTGGCATTTCTACTGTACAGACAGTAAAATTGCTTAGAAAGAAAGTTTTGAAATTGATGCTAGGCAAGACATTACAGATTTGTCCTGAGCACGTATTTTGTGCACAACAGCATCACAAATATCAACATCCAGGGGCAAACGCAGACCTTTGAAAAACAAGTCATCGTTGATGACACAGTCCCCACTTGTTAATGGGTACTTTGATTACAGGTCCTGAGAGAGGATAGAGTCCTCTTCATTAGGTCTGTGATAAAAATACTTTTGAATAAATTCGCTTGATACATGTCTGAGTTGTAGTTCAGGACATGAAAAAATCGTAATAAAATGGCCACACGGTGGCCATATTGGATTGTATCACAAAACAAATAAATGTGAATATGTATGACATAGGTCAATGTCCTTGTAGCAAATTTGATTAAAATCGGTTGAGATATGCCAGAGTTGTGGCTTGTACATGAAAAAATCATAACAAAATGGCCGCACAGCAGCCATATTGGATCGTATCACAAAACAAATTAATTTGCATATGTATGACATTGGTCAATCTCCGTGTACCAACTTTGAATAAATTCGCTTGATACATGTCTGAGTTATGGTTCTGGACATGAAAAAACGTAATAAAATGGCCACACGGTGGCCATATTGGATTGTATCACAAAACAAATCAATGTGCATGTGCATGACATAGGTCAATGTCCTTGTACCAAGTTTGAATAAAATCGGTTGAGATATGCCTGAGTTATGGCTCTGTACATGAAAAAATCGTAACAAAATGGCCGCCTGGCGGCCATATTGGATCGTATCACAAAACAAATTGATGTGCATAGCTATGACATTGGTCAATGTCCTTGTACCAACTTTGAATAAAATCTGTTGAAACATGCCTGAGTAATGGCTCTGTACATGAAAAAATCGTAACAAAATGGCCGCAAGGTGGCCATATTGGATCGTATCACAAAAAAAATTGGCATGCATATCTATGACATTGGTCAATGTCCTTGTACCAACTTTGAATAAAATCAGGTGAAACATGCCTGAGTAATGGCTCTGTACATGAAAAAATCGTAACAAAATGGCCGACTGGCAGCCATATTGGATCGTATCACAAAACAAATCAATGTGCATCTGTATGACATATGAAGTAATCCTTGTACCAAGTTTGAACGAAATCGCTCCAGGCATCTCTGAGATATCTGCGTGAACGGACGGACGCACGCACGGACGGACGGACGCACGCACGCACACACGCACGGACATGACCAAACCTATAAGTCCCCCCGGACGGTGTCCGTGGGGACTAACAAACACATGTGATGAACACCACCACAGATAAGGAGATTACACATTTTTTGAAAGCACATCACCTGATAACCAGTCAGCCACTTTGATGACCTTTGAACCTTATCAACAACAAAACAATTGCAGCATTGGCTGAAATCTTGACAAATAGATGGGGATATCGACAAATGCCTTCACGCATGGCCAGAGGTTAATTTTAGATGATGATGTCACCAGAAACATTGTTGAATATTCAACAAGATGACATCCAGAGCCAAAGGACAGCGTTGCCATCTTGTGCAATAGTTGGGCTATTTTCATCACATATGACATGTCAGCACTATTTTTTTCTGTTGCTCTTAAAACATGAATTTATCGTAAGCACACATGTTCTTTTTTTATTCATTTCCATGAGAGTCACCAGAAATTTTCAGCTTGCAGAGTCGCACATGACTTAGCACTTTTAGGCTGAAGGACAAATTTAGTTTGTCCAAGTAAGAGACAACAACAATTGCATCTCATTGACTGGTCACTTCATCTTTTAGGAATATTGTGTAAATGTCAGAAAACAATATAATTTATTTTTTTTTAAATTCATAAGTACTGTGTTACAAATTGGCAGACATTAAACGGAAAAATGTTGAGAAGTTACAAATATGCATATACTTGGAAATGTTACTGTAAATTTCTTGTTGTGTACAACAAAGACATGGGATAAGAAATGAAAAAAGTACACTGACCAATTGGTGATTTTGGAAAAATTCTATGAAAGTATCTTAAGTTCACAATTCATCCAACAGACAAAGTCCATATGGTGCAGTCAAAATGACTTGTTTCATAAGGACTAGCCATGCACAATAATATCTGTACCACAGCTACCAAGCACCAGTGGTGGACAGACCTGATCTAGATTCAGATTCAAGTTCCAGTGTTAGTACTAGAAACAGATTAACATTCAAGTCAAATTAGATCGATTGCATACATAACATCAATGCTAATACTACTTTATTCTTTGTTGGCCTTGATTGATACATTGCTTGGACTAAAACTACATCTGTTGCTAACAGTAGATTTAGAAGATGAATTGAATTTTGAAATTCGCTTGCTCAAATGAAGTAATGTGGTCAGTAATCTTCATGTTGCAAAGTATTTAAAATACAATGCAACGTCATACCTATCTATAGTGTATAAGTCGCCTGTGACTGAGTAGCATGTTTTTCTGTATTCTTCTGTGACCTGAATCTATGTCAAGGGTTACCACACACCAACATGTTTTTTATGACATTATTGGACGGCCATTTTTCTTCATTTCAACACATAGACCGTACACTGGTACTTCACAGATCACAGACTCAGAATTGTACGTACACCATCGAATGAATTTACCACATGCTTAGATCTTGGTCATTTTAACACAATGAATTAAATATGGACTTCGTCAGTCTGGTGAACTTTACACAACATGTTGCCCAAGATTAAATCTACATGTACGTCAAAACTACCATCACATTTTTTCTTAACCAGCCCTAAGGAAATTTGCGTGTTCCAATTCATGGATGTCTCCTATATAATTTTCCATCTACCTGTATCATCAGACACCCTATTCAGTGGATTTACTAATGTTTACTTTTAGAGGAACTTGTGTTGAGTCACCCGTTTCATCAGCACTTAATTTTCTTATAATGGTTACAGAGGTTTGTTGCACTGCTAATTAGTCTGTAGTCACTGCTACATTTGTCTTGCTGCTGTGCCAGCTATGGTTTGAATATTTCAGTTCTCATTTATATTCATCAATCAAACGAAAATGGAGTACAAGTATGCATGTATTTTGTTTCTTAAGTATTTGACTTCTTTTGCGGTCTCTAGGCAGGTAATTATTGCCTGAACACATGGGTTTGCAAGCCCTCATGGTGGAGACCATTTGTCCAATGTGAGCAGGACAACTGGTCACATGATCACCAGCCTAAAACCAATGCTTTTGGCAATAATAATACAACCATCAATCCAGATGAATTTCTTTATTCCTTATCCTGAAAAGTGATGTCATTATCGCAGCAGAGCAAAAACAGTCAACATATCAGATTTGTTTTCTCATGGATACTATAGCCCATTTTAATTGGTTAAATATCTTCAAAACTGAATTACCATCTTGTTTCACGGTTTTGTGTTCATCTTCATTGAACTCCCTTTTCACAAATATTTAGCTGGTTGCAAGTTTTCCTACCATCAGATCACTGTATGCTAGATAGTGCATGCATTCTGGTACCAAATTTGTGCATTTTGTGTCTTCATACACTTGTACTGGTATTGTCATTCAGAAACACAGAGTGACAAATCATTAACTTACATGTACAATTCGTTGATTATTTAACAAAACTGAGTTGCTATGGCCTCCTACAGTTCAATAGTTCAATTAAAACTTCGACAAAGTTGACCTAATTTTGCCAGACATCAACTCTTTGCCCCTTTGAACTTTTTGTTCAGCAGGTTGATGATCTACAGGCCTTTAAAGGCCTGCGTTGGCATGCCAGATTGTCTCATCAGAAAATTTTCCCACAAGATTACAATTTATATAGGCACTCCCACTTGGTAACATTTTTAAAACACATTTTTTTAATGCCAACGGTCAATATTTGACGTGGCGACTGCGTGCGTATCGCGAGATATTGATAAAAACATGTCATTTCCCGAGCGTATTTTTCACATCCCGAAGTTTTACGATCGTTTCTGATTTTGATCTGAAATTCCCCGAGGGTTTCAGCGTTTCCGTTACAATTTCAAAACTTGCGTACGATTTTACGCAACTGAGTTTTTCTTTGCGTAAAATGTATTCAAAATGCGTACGGTAGGAATCAGTATCTGAAGTGAGCTTGGCAGTCTTTTCTGTAGAACTTCGGGGGTTTCCTGTAATGCGCATGCTCTATTAACAAAAAACAACAACCTGGGGGGCTTCAAGGTGTAGCTGAACGTTTGCCATGCTGTGATGCATGTCCCGTATATGATCGTTGAGCAGCCCAGTGGGTTCATGTTCAAAGAAAATACCTTCTGACTACGAAATTAGTGTTTTCAAAGGGCCAACAAAAAGCAGATACTGTTCAAAGTCCAGCGGGACCTCTCAAGAATGCAACCCGACTGAGTCTAAATGGTCACCCGTAAACACTTTCCAAATAACATGCGACGTAATGACCATTAACTGTATTGTTTTACCAACAACGTAGACTCGATCGATTCTCGAATTGTTTGCATCTGTAGTGCCATTGTCTGTACAGAACTGATTGACATGACGTTTTGTGATGATGGAATACAATGTTGCATAAAGTGCTGCAGTCTGCTAAAGTCTAAAATGTTGCAATATATTGATAAATGTCACTTGCAAGCAGGTGCATATGTTCTATTTTTGACCTGCATTGAACCACGTTCAGGCAATGTAGCGCGGGCCAAGTACGTCGTGTCATTGGGCGGCATTTCTCAATGCGTATTTGTTTACGCAGTCATGATTTTTTTTGCGTATTTCCGAACAATTTTGCGTAAAATACGCAGGATTTTGCGTTAACGGAAACGCTGGGGTTTGGTGTTGTGCTGATTGACGATATTCTAGGTAGTCTATAATAAGATCCGACGACGCAGTTAATTTACTTCCCACTGCAAAGACTTCATATACAGCATTATGCCTTTACCTGAGGTAAGTTTTTTAAAACTTCTCCTTAGCTTTTGTTGTTTTCATTATTCTAAATCAGTTGTATTGTATTTTTAATCAATACCACATAAACATCAGTTTGTAGGTGTTAAATATTAGCCGCCTGATGACTACATTTTGTCGTCTGCCACACAATACGGGTGGTTCGCCGCGCGCGTGGTATGCGTCTATACATACCACGCGGCGGTTTGCTATGTATGAACCACACGTAACTGGGCTAGTCACCAATGCTAATTCTGGTGGAATCAGCAAAAATCGTTTTTCGTTTTTTCACCAAGTCAGTAAGACTCAGCTTTCTCCCACGGGGCATGACTGATCACCAACGCAAGCGGTACTGAGGCGTACAGCGGCGTCAGTGTAGACTCGTACTCCATAGCTTAGTTGACAATTACCCCAGTGCCGAACGCTCGATGTTCGGAAGCTGAATGTAGGTGGGCCACCAGAATTCATTGAAGACATGTTTTTATCGATATCTCGCGATCCACGCACAGTCGCCACATCAAATATCGACCGTTGGCACTAAAAATGTGTTTTCAAAATGTTACCAAGTGGGAGTGCCACTTTAATGGAAAACAAAAGACTATCACACATCCAGAATCCTCTTACAGACTAGAACAAAGGTGATCCCAGGGATCGCAAAAAGTACCTTTAACTTCCATTGACATGAAAAAAGTTCACCCACATTGTGCAGATATAATAATCTGATATTGTTTATCAATTCAGCACATCTTTCTTCCTTTCAATTTGCATCAGGATTAAAGTAGACAGAAAATTTTGCCATTTCTGACAAAAAAGGCCAAAATTTACCGATGCTGGCTTACGAAACTGATAATAAATCTTTAATCCGCTATGGCACAAGCTAGGATGACATATCCGTCTCCTGGTTGTTTCATAAAAGATATTTTGTGAAGAGAATCAATAGAATGGTTTATTTTTAAAAACATGATAAATGGATGCACTCATGCATACATGCTGTTCAATTAGACAAGCACTTCTGATATTAGAAAACCGCATCTGACAAATTAATCAAATTTAACACCATACAGTCTGTTTCCCTGGTAACTGGTATACAGATGAACAAAAGACCACTGCAAATAATTTATGAATCTCTTTTTTTGATCCCAGAAACAAAAATATTTTTTGGGGTCTCGAGCACAAACTCCACTGTTAAACTAACATGCTAGTTTCTTGTTCTCCTCCCCACAGCATGTCCAGATACACAGTATTCAGCTTGTTAACTCATCCTGTACATGTACATGTGTTCACTGCAAAATTCTGGTCCGAAAAAATATTCAAAATGTAAAAAATACATATACACCAAACACAAAGGGAGGTTTCGTAAGCAATATGAATTTTATTATTTTCCGCACCGAAACATGATGAAGGGTGTGGCATACTGCTATTAACAATGGCTAATATCTTAACCTGTTCACCCCTAATTCCATGTGAAGAGGTCCAGAATCGTCACTGATAACAAATGAGTTGGACCAAACCATGGTGGTGAAAGGGTAAGCCCAATAAACTGGGAAGTTTAGTGTAATCTTATTGTTTTCTTGGGTAAAATTGGACTGCTACAGTCACAAGGAGGGAGAAGCAGCCGTAACCTCTGAGAGTCACAGTCTAGCAACCAATGCAAATAACAACAACAACAACAGCACTACTGGTAAAATGTAACTAGTTTCATAAATGTAGAACATTCATACTTTTGAAACTTCGAAGTCGTAAGAAGTATCATAAACAAAATGATGACAAATTTCATTTTTATATGTTACCACAGAAAGGTAATGCTTAATTTCCTAACACATTGTTTGCTTATCCATCGTATGAAGGATCATTGTTTGAATATGCAAATTAAGGTAGTACGTGCCTTGAAATAAAAAAACTTAAATTTTTGCACAAGCTTTCCTCGGGAAATATTCACCCATTCTCTTCTGAAATCATTAATAAAAGTCTGGGATGTGTGCAGTTTGGTACAAGAGAAACAATTCACCAAACATTTACAGATGTTTGAAATTCAAAATGGCCACATCCTTGTGTTAGCTCTATACATGGAGAAAAGTAAAATATCCCATTTTCACAAAACTAAGATGGTGAAAATTTTACATACTCCCAAGGGCTTCAAAAGAACACACTAGTTTTCAACTTATAAACTCATCAATGTATGCAATAGTGAAAGGCTTTTTAACAAGCTGCTGGCACCTGTCAAAGACAACAATTCTTTCGGTATGAAATACCATTGGCAGAGTAACTGTGGTAATACAATAAGCTTTATAAATAATCTCCCCACAAAATATGTACATGTATGTTCACAGCAAACAAATACGTTAACCTGTATATATCATGTGTGTATTACTGTGTTCCCACTAGCCAAACCAACGCCGCCGGTAACTAACGGTTTTCATTGGTAACACCTGTGGATTAACCCTTAATCTCTACTTATGTCCATACACGGAATTTCCTCCGGTGTTTTGAGGAAAACACCGGTATTTTGCGCCCTCTACGTTCAATATATGTCTATAGTACAGGTTGGATATAAACAACAATGGCGGATGTCCAGGACGCAACTGTAGCGGCGTGTCTCCTGTATTTTCACCTTCATATGCGATCCAGACGGATTCAACAGTTCAATCGTCGCCTCAGGAATGCATAAATGGACTCACAACGAGACCCAAACATTGATATTCTTGCCTCGCTATTCGATGAGCAAGATCACTAAAACCCATTAAAATAATTTTTCACAACCAAACAAAGGAAAGAATCTACACTGCGACTGATGAGAAACCACACTCGGGTTTCGAAACGCTAGCGTCAAAGGGCCACTCTATCAACTTTGTAACACCATAGGTCCGGCTGCGTCTCGCCATAAGCTTTCCCCACACAAACAAAAGATTACCGTACACACTAATCCAAACTTCCCTACAAATATCCGAGGCGAAACAAACATTTTTTATTAACACAAACAATCGGATAAGAATGTAGGAACACATTTTTGAAACGAACCAAACACAAACTCGACACAAAAACATTTTGGATAGTTAGGTGGGCAGCCTCTTTCACACTTTATACATGGGAGCGAGAGATCTGTTGTCTTCCATGGTTCGTGTCGAGTCCAGCTATGCGTACTGTGCACTCGAGCTGATAGGTCAGAGGTAATGTTTTGGACAAAAGTCGTCGCGAGAGGGCGTTTACACCGTCGTTAACCGTTCTGACACACAATTTGCGTCGGCGCGCCGTTGCAGGTCTGACGAAATTCGACGCCGTAGATCGACGCCGTCGCAGCACCGTCGTTAACTGTTCTCACACGTGGTGTTTTCGTCGTTGTTTACCATAACAACGGCGTTCACAACGTTGTTAAATGCTGTGTCAGAACGGCCCTTATGTAAAGACTCAATAAACACATTACTGCTATGATGAAGGCATGTCATCATTTCAATGAAGATGAATTTTACTTTAAAGTCTACACATTGTTCAGGTACATGTCGTTTACACACAAGAGATTTTCAATGAAATTCAACTTCTAGATAACAATATTAATTAACTTTTTAGATTGTACAGTGATTCGTCAAACTTGGAATTTAGATGAACGCTAAAAGTAAAACATGACACACAGATGCACGCAACTACATGTTTTCCAGTGATCATGTTTATCCATGACGTGAATCTGTTTCTATTGCTATGAGTTGTACGACACTACTTCTGCAATTTTGATATTACAAAGATCACTACTATAGTCAGAATGTGATGCTTTATTCCAAAGTGGCCCAATTGAAAACAAGAGTATGGGAGACAAATACTGTAATAAAATTGAACAATGCATGAGTGTTATGATTTCCTACACCAGGAAGTATAATGCGGCAAGAAATTGAACAAAAGCAGGTTTTCAACAAAGAGAAAATATGTAACAGAGGTGGAAAGATTGCTACAGCACACTACATATCATTGGTCACAAACAGTTATATTCAAACACTGACAAGCTTTAATCCTTTGAGTGCTGTAATTTTTTCCATCAAAATTTTAGAGCAACATTTTAACAATTTTTATGAATTTTTCTGAAATTCTTTTATTTTGGACCAAACGGACATCACATTTCATTGGCTACAGGTTTTCACCAAAATTTTGGCAAAAATCTGAAAAAAATTGACTGGGGTACATTTTATATTGGCGACATAAGTTGACTTTGGTTCTCGAAGGGTTAATTATTTCTCTATGGCCTGTCTTTGAATAACCATGACAGCTACAGGAAAACCCCTCTGACTCACAGAACTTACACCTTGCCTTTGTGTTGACTGTGAATTGTGCCAGTGAATCACAGCAGTGAATGCATTACAAAGGCGTGCCAAGGAAGGTGATTCGGTGTCATTGGCTGTGGTGTCCCAATGATCATGTGATTGACATGTGACCTGGACATGATTTTTTTTAAATATAATGAATTTGGAAATCTGATCTAATCTTATATGTATACAATCTATCATTAATCCAGGGAGCGTTTCATTAAAATTTCATCAAAAACTACTGCTCAGGACAAAATACAAGGCCCACTTGTTCTGCATAATTATCAAAAATCACATTTAGGCAGGCCTATTGACTTCTTGCTAAACATGTTAAGTTATGATAAAACACTGTAACACCTCATAATATCTTAAAAAGACATAAAAACCTAGAGTCATTGTCTGGCCATATTTGGACATATATTGTTCAAAAAATTCAGTTGTGGTACACGTTGTGTTCTGTTCACTTGTGAACCTTCGTTTTCCATTAACTTTAAATCTGTATTTGTTTTCTGTTTAATCTCACCAAGCGTTTTAGTATCTGCTAAATATTCACAAGAGACTTCCTTGTCTCTGTAACATACTCATTATAATGGAGAATCTAACCTCAACATTTTGTGACAATAGTCTGAACAATGGTTATAGTAAAATGAAGAAATACCTCTTTCCTACAAAAGACTGCATGGGTATGGTTTATGACCGGTGAGTGGGTAAGAATGATTGTCTTAGAAATACATCAAAGAACAATGAATGATATCATAACTGTACATTACTGAGGCACTTCCACAATGCATTCATAAATATACATGTAGGTCAAAGTTCAGAACATTGTGGCCCTGAAATATGAATCGCCTTCAGTTTGTGTTGGCAAAATAAATCTTTTATCCGACACTTTTACAGATAGGCAATCCATAATTAATCATTTTAAATACGGAAACAAGAACAGATTATGAACATTTGACATTACACATGTGAATAAAAAAAACACAGTATATTACAACATATCACATTTAACATGCTGATAATTACTTCCTTGTAATTTGAATATGGAGAGAGAAAAATCACTTTATTGTACCATACAAAGATAAATAATGTAGAAACGATCAATCAAAATTGTTGAATTGATACAAAGTTGAATTATTGTGAAGATTTATCAGTCTTCCAATGGTGCAACTTTTGCCATAGATATCTGCATGCAGGGATCTAGCAAAAATCCTGTTGTATCCTGGTATGGTTATTATTCACATTTTTCCTGAAGTTTATTCATCTGTTCAATATTTTTTATTATAACTACAAGTAAATCCGCTCAGCTGCTAACGTTTCTGACATAATCCCCTTAATACCGGTGTCATTGAGACAAAACATGGCACACTGCAATCCACTGAACTGAAAGCACCAACATTTGCATCACTTGATTTTATCTTTTTCTAACTCTCTGAAGGACAGAATACAAAGACCGTCACCAGCAAATTACATCAAGTTGTACCTCACTCTGAACTCCATATTTCCATTCAAAGTGGCTGTCATAACTCTTATGACAATGACAGGACTGAGTTATTGAAGCTAGATGGGGAGAAATTTCCATGTAAGATCTGCAGACATGACATCCTAGAGTTCACCTCTCCTCTAATTTCAACTGTCCAAACTAAGGCATGGCAGAGACAGTGCAATAGACAGACATGCTAATGTGTAATTGGTAGGTATCATGGTGCAATGAACAGACATGCTAATTTGTAGCTGGTACAAATTTTCCAAAACTGTCTGTCCTTACAAAACAAGTGACCTCTTTCACACAAGTATGCAGAGTTCTTTGAACCAAAGTCACACTTTTCTTGCCATGGGATACACTCTGTGTAACTCACAATGTTAAAAAAAAGACCTTTTTGCTGCAGGACAAAATAGACCTCTCAAAGACCCCTTTCCATTTTTACTTCAGTACTTGTAGTACCGATATTTGTTTCCCATTGTATCATTATAACAGACTTTCCAGTCCCTGTGAGCTAGAAGCTATACTGTTCTTGCATACTTTTTTTAACAACCAAGTCTTCATTCAAACTTTTTATATTTCACTTCTACTTTTGTCCCTGGTGAGGTTAGCCATACATAAAAGACAAAAGACCGGAAGGGTAAAGTGAAAGATACTTTTCAAATGGTAAAAACATTTCAAAGAGAACAAAATTGCTAATTTTCATCTGCCATTACGGCAAAAACGGGAAATATAACCAGTAAAACAAACAGAAACTATATGGTTTAGTCTCAGCTGACAAAGTTGTCCTTGTTAATGTGGAACCAGTGTAAACCTACAAGCAACAAGTGCCCAGGTAAATTCCTTACCTCACTGCTTAATCAAGAAAATCCTTATTGGTATTTCGAGAGCAAGAGTTAGAATACTGAATGGAGTTTCTCCTTTTAGCATTATACACATCTTTGGGTAAATCATGTGTCCTCAGTGGAAAGGTGTCCATAATGTACAGTAAAATTTTACAAATCTTGTGACATTTACCTTGACAAATTTATATTTCATAAATGAGGGCTGATTAGAAAAGTGCAATGAAAGACCAGTTTTGCTGCATTGAACCAGTAGTTTTGACCGAGTTTGACAGAGAAACCCACTAAGAAAAGAAAGACTACACAGAGATAGGTTTCAGGCTCACAAGAATGTGGTCATACCTAAAGATGATGAAATATTACTGTGCAAAGTTTAATTTGCAACCTTAGTTGACAAAATTGATAGAACTGTCAGTATTGAGATCTCTGTAAACAAACCCTTACAGGTCAGGGACAGGAGATTTCTTTTGGCCTAGGAAAGGATAGAACTCTTAATTAAAAAGGATAAATGCACGGAAAAAAATCTTTGTAGCATTTGTTGGTCCCAAAGAAGAGAAAACTTGATCCGTTCATCACTGATGTAAAAGCCTTACACAATTATGATCATGGTAATATTTTACAAATTTAAACCAGAGCGCAGTAAGAGTGTACACTTAAGAATGTATCAGTATATTTACAGTAAACACACTTCACTTGTTTTTCTACAAGTCTTGTGATATGAACCATTGGTTCCTTCCTGTCCTTGTCCTAAAGTTCAAGGTCAACAAATCAATGAAAGCAGTTCCTCTTTTCTTGTATTTGATATGCCAAGTGCATCACATTCAAATGTTTCAAGGAGTTCAACATCAATGAAGAAGAGGTCTGAGAAGGGGTCTACAGTTGTAAGTACCCGGCTGATACAAGTTTTACTGGTCTGTTTTATTATTGCTTGTCGCCAGCCAACTTAAATAATTCAATATGCAAATTTCTCAGTCAAAGGACAGGTAGGTATTAAACGTTACTGGTTTTTCTGGTGTGTACTATGGCAGATAAAAGGACAGGTATTTGAACAGAATGACCCAATAATAGAAAGATTGCACATCTTTCTGAATTCCTCCACAGAGAATACTGAAATATCGTAATCAATTTTTCACAACAGAATCATTTCAAGTTACAAAAGCATGGGCGTAAAATGGAGTTTCTGACCGTAATCCCTGACCTCACTGACCCTACTGTATACTTTGGCTTGTCTTTTTTTCCAGTGATGTGCAATGTTCACATTATGAATGAGTACCAACTATGGAAAGAACTAACGTTAACATACAGAGCTCTGGGTGAGTGAGAACACACTGAAGCACAGAGAAAAAACTTGTTGCACTTTATTTCACTGTTCAGTGACAGCATGATAGGATACCCCTCAGTGACAGATGGTATCATTTGCATACAGGTAGATCTAAGCCATCCACAGCCCTAAAGCACCTGTCCACATTCTCACAATTGTCTCAAATTACACCTGACCAGATGGCACAGAATTTCAAGCTCTTTGGCTCATATTTTATGGAAGTGTAGACACCTTCTCTTCGCACAATTCACCACTAAGAAGTCCTTAATAGGACTCTATCTTATTACAGAAGCACTTGGATCTGGTTGAAAGAGGGTTGGTGAAACGTTGCCCTGCAAATCTTGTAACAGGCACAGGCAGGAAATTGTAGTACACCAATAATCCACACACCCTTTACCTGCCAGACAGTATCATTTCCCCATCTGCCAAGTCAGTAAAAAGAGGTATTGAGCCAAAACCATGTATTTTCACCCACTTGGCTTGATAATGCTATAGCAGCTTTAGTTTATAAAAATCATGTTTACAATATTTTTGTTTTCAGGGGCCTTCATATGTTTAATATTTTGTTAATTGCACCATTTATCAGACTACGCATCACTAGTTTTAACTATCCTGACCTGGTTGTGAAATTTGTCATCATCGTCTGTGCAATCTATAAGCAGTGAATAGTCAACTAATGTAAATCTTGAGATATTCAAAATATATAGACCTGAACAGGAAAATGACTGCTGTAACTGACAGCTCCTTAATCTTCCTGGTAAACCTTTTTGTTTACACCTTGTTTCATGTCATACACATAAAAGTCGCAACAAATTTCAAGAAGAAAGACTAATTTTGGGTGCATGTTTTTGGGTCAATTCAGTACAAATGACCGTGTGTTTATCCGTGTCTTGGATTAGACAATTTTTTATGAACCCAGTGTTTCCAGGATCTTGAAAAGGTCAAATCTCAGGGCCTGAAAAATTTAATTTTTATCCACTTGTCCCCGGACAAGTAGCCTCTATTTTTCTACTTGTCCGTAGCAGAAACTCACTTGCCCTGAAAATTTTCAAAAAAAAAAGATTTCTGCTCTTACCAAGATTGTGGGACCTCGAATGGTTTGTGACAAATTGGTGGTATCTACAGTTTATAATTGTAAAAAAGTACATTACTGTAATGAAAATTATTTAATATGCTTTCGTCGTTATGGGAATTCTTTCCATTTACCGCATTAAGATGTGTTTAACAGAAATAAATACTAGTAAGATGTTTCATCACATTTATGACTACAAAAGTAGAAGTGATTGAAGACAATAGTCTAATAATGCAGACATTTAACATGGTTTTTTCACTACTGCTGTAAAGTTCACTTCATTTTTATAATTGCCCAATTGATTGATACTTTTTCATTGAAATTGCAAAAAGAAAATAGGTTGAAAACGCTAAATATCTGAGAGGAACTCCTTTCTCTTCATAATAGCAATAGCAACTTGCCATACCACGGCTTTGACAAGCTAGGGGGCTTTTGTTAAGGTCCGCTACAATCAAGATAGGGGGTCTTGACCATATAAGGAATTCAGCATGGTGACCTACACAAGCTTGCTGCGTACGATCGAAGAGTGGCATGAGACTCCTTCTGGAGAAATTTCTGACTGCAAAATACTACTTTGAAAGACAGGGATATAGTGCTTCATCAAAATTTTGGAGTAACTGATATTTTTAGGTAAAGTTGTGAGCTTCCATCACACCACATAGTGCCGTTTGATGTCCCGTGCAGTGTGGCTAGAAATTTCATTCTCCGTACACACTGTGTACTATAATATAGCTAGCAGGTTTAGTTGGGTAGAGTAACCGTGGTTGTCAATAAAGTTTGCTTCACTGTTTCACTGTCCAAATTGTTTGGTGAAAAGTCAGTTGTTCTATTTAAAATAATCTAGGCTTCCGCTTCAAACATCATTGTCTGGTTATTATCTCGTTACATTTTACATGTAAAGTGAGTGGAGAAGTACGTGGCCCTGCATTTGCCAAGGGTCCAGTGACTAGTGGACGCACATCGACTTGCTTACCATAAATCGCAAACTGTAACAGAGTAACTGATTTTTCTTTAGTTTTTCGGTTGAGACGAAAAAAATAAGCCCCGATTTGAGTGCGTCCGAGTGACCCATGTCTGGTACTTTTGGGGGACATTGTTTCTAATTTGCGTCAAAAGACGAAAGAACGCACTCTTGGCAAAACACAGAGTTGACTCTGAACTTTCTGCCCGCGGGCAAGTGAGGGCTAGTTTTGCGCTAGTCCGTGTAAGAAATCAGTCTGTCCCGGGCATCGGGCAAGCGTAATTTTCAGGCCCTGAATCTGTCATATTACATTATACAGGAAACTGTCAGATCTGTCAAATTACCCTGTATATGAGAATACACTCCATTGACCTGACAGGGACAAACGAACCTGGCAGGAAGTGGGTTAACCTCAATAAACATGTCACATGGAATATTTTCAGCAAATGATATTTCAGACAAAGTGAAAGTTGTATAGGATAATTAAACCTTCCAACCATGAGAACTTTGCAGTGAACAGTTTTGCATAGTTTGGCAGCAAAGTGACTTCCATCACTTTAGATATAGTTACATTTTCACACCATATGTCTGTTGATACACTCGTTACATCCATACACCACACAAGTGTCACTCATCTGCAGACAATTTTGTCTTCAAAGACTTGTAAGGGGAATGAGAGTGGGCGTGACAAGGAATGCAATGTTGACACAATTTATGCTTATATTAAATTACTGAAAAGTTTTTTGTACAGCTGAAAGTGAAAAATAATACTCATGACAGCCAGTAAAGGATAAAAGTATAGTACAATTATTGTAACTAAACTATTTCATTTACAGTTCCCAAGAATTCATCTCCTCTGAGTGACCACTGCCACAGAATTTGACAGGCTTTAATACTCATGACAGCCAGTAAAGGATAAAAGTATAGTACAATTATTGTAACTAAACTATTTCATTTACAGTTCCCAAGAATTCATATCCTCTGAGTGACCACTGCCACAGAATCTGACAGGCTTTAATACTCATGACAGCCAGTAAAGGATAAAAGTATAGTACAATTATTGTAACTAAACTATTTCATTAAAATCAGCAGCATTTACAGTTCCCGAGAATTCATGCCCTCTGAGTGACCGCTGCCACAGCATTTGACAGGCTTTAAGAACTTGAGTTTGAAATCAGGAAATATAAAAAGCAGCTTCCTCTTCTCGTCTCCAGTGAACTCACACAAGTATAGCCAAAAATATCAACAAAGCAGTTGCACATGATCATTATCAATATTAAAACAATCACAATAGTGTCACAAGTCTACCTAAAGAAAACAAAAGCAAAAGAGAAAATCCATGTGGCGACAGAACTTACATTTATTAATACTATTAATACTAATACTATTCTTCGGCTCATCCAATCAAAGGATCATGGTTTGACTGATTGGCTGAACTATGCATGGAGGCAGGCACTTCTACCCCCATGGCTGAACTATGTATGGGTCAAGTTGGACATGCCCTTAGGAGGTCGGCTAATTCAAGGACAGTCCCTTTGTATGTATTAAAATAACAATAGACAACACCTACACTGTGGGCTACACCATGTCAAGAGCTTCCTGTGCGAACAGTGCAGGCTTTGTGTGCTGGCCCGTCGACGTTCGACTCCGCAAAAGATGGCACAGATATGTGTCAAGAAGCGGCTATTGTTTGATCAAGTTATAGATTTCAAAATACAATGGTGGCAGTCTGTTGGTAACCAACAGCACGGTCAGCGAGTAGCTTCGTGGGTAACTCCCCCTAATATGATGGGCCTGCGTACTGTACGTCTAATCCCAAAGACGTCACGGGTTCATCATATATACCAGATCACTTCAAAGAACCCTAAAACTAAAGTTAACACCGCATTCATGAAGATTCCATGCTACGAGAAGGAAATGTGGAAGGCAAATGTCTTAGAATGAATCGACCTATGGCTAATTTACAAGTTACTTCGCAGCACAAAAATGAATAATGAAGTTCAGTACAGGGTCACCGAAAGTTCGCCGCGCCGCCAGCGATCATATACCGTTGCGTAGGCATGCCCGCTTTCAACTCGTCGAGGTCTGCTGGAGCTAGCAACGTTCTCTAAAATACACAATTAGACTAAGCTAAGAAAACGTTCACAGACAGATGATTTACCTACTTAAAAATAAGTCGATCTTCTGTACGCTTGAAATAATGACACGATGCGGAATACGGAACATGTGGCGGAAAGGTGACATGAAGTTGTGAAACAACGTGACATGATTGTGGGACCGGGCAACGAACATGTTGAAAAAAGTGCGGGATCTGAAAGAATTCGACTGGCATGTCGCGACTGCTATAAAGTTCAGAACTTCAAATAGTGTCTCACTTACCTAAAAACAAGAAAAGGAGGCAGGAAAGTGCTATGTGATACTTCATTTTTCTGTCGATAGTGAAGACAGTATATTGGCGATCTGGCTCCTCGGAAAATGGGTTGGTGCAAGTCACGGGACCGTCAGCCGGGGCTGTTCTATTAATATTGTTGCTCCCCGGCGCTGTGAAGCTAAATTTCGTTCAAGCACTTCACGTTATTCATGACTTTTCTGAGAGTGATATATTCTATTCCTGTAAATTTATTATTTATATCTCTAAGTTAACCTTAAGAATTGTAAATAAGACTGAAAAACGCAGTAATTGTATCATTTAATTGCAAGGGACAATGTAGAATGCCCGGGTTAATGAGAGAAGAGCTAACCCGGAAGTGATATCAGTGTCATGTGACATGTTAGTGATTTAACGTATGCCTATATCTTAGTCTTTGTACACTTCATAAAAATATGTACATAGCAGGACTCGTATTAAATGTCTCACTGGAAGGTGCAATATAACAGATTATAGATCCCTTAATTTCATTAAATGTTGTGTATTATTCTTTACAACCCGTAGTTATTAGTCACATCGATTTCCATAAAAATACGTGGGTTTTTAGGATCATTTCCTAGTACTGTATTATAGTTTTTCACACCTAACAAATCGTGACCAAAACTATGTATAGTCATTGCCGTGATTTTACCCTATTGAAAGGTATGTTGTCAGTAAGGTTACGATAATAATAAAAGCGATACAAGTTGTATCTATTAGATCATTATTGAAGTTCCTTTTGGGCCGGTTTTAGAGGAAACATACCCAGCGACAGGGCCTTAATAGTTTATCAACGTTATTAGTTGACCGTATTCAGTGCAGAGGTAGACATCTGCTACATGCGTGTGCAGAAGCTCTTCGTGTGCAAGGAAGCCTGAGAGTGAAAGAAGAACTCTTCGCTGACTCAGGACGAGCCAGTGATATATCTCGTATATACTGACGATCAAGGTTTGAAAATGAAACCATCTGTTGTCGCTGATGAAATGTTTCCCGAAGGAGGGGGGCCATATGTTGATCTCGAAGAGGTAAGCTAAATATCGAAGGCCCGTAATGATTTCCTGAAAGTCACTTATTCGAACTGATTTAATACAGCATCCGACCATAGCTGTAGTGAGTGCTGTAGCTCGAGGTTTTGCCTGGGTACATACCCGGGCAAAACCTCGAGCTACAGTATTGCAGCTATAAACATCAAGAAAGCGTCCTTCATCGAAGTTTAATTGGGGGGGGGGGGGGGGGGGGGGGGGGCAGCGATCAGGATAATATGGTGAACACCCTTGTCTGCACTCTCTAAAGTTACTAAATCGGAGAATTGGTAGACGCGTGCTCTGACCACTCGGCTGAAGCTAGCAGCCAAAACCTAGCAGCCAAAACTATGGTGTGGAAGCTAGCAGCCAAAACTTGCAAGCCACTTTCCTCCTATATTTTGAAGTCAAGTGGACATCATTCTAACATACAAGGTTCTTTGTACATGTATCAACACAAACACATCATTTACTAATTAATTTCTTTGCATAAATTATCTCCATTCAAATTAGCACCTGGTATCCCGGCTAGCCTATGCCTATAAAGCACAATGCATTGTCTGCTGGAATAAAAGAAAGAGTGTGCACCCATTACACCTAGCATGTCTTACACATATACATCCATACTAACAAACTACGCTTGTCTCATTTCTTAATTAATTTCTTTGCATAAATTATCTCCATTTCAATTAGCATCTATATGCTAGCCTATGGCTATAAAGCACAATGCATTGTCTGCTGGAATGAAAGAAAGAGTGTGCACCCATTACACCTAGCATGTCTTACACATATACATCCATACTAACAAACTACACTTGTCTCATTTCTTAATTAATTTCTTTGCATAAATTATCTCCATTCTAATTAGCATCTATATGCTAGCCTATGGCTATAAAGCACAATGCATTGTCTGCTGGAATGAAAGAAAGAGTGTGCACCCATTACACCTAGCATGTCTTACACATATACATCCATACTAACAAACCACACTTGTCTCATTTCTTAATTAATTTCTTTGCATAAATTATCTCCATTCTAATTAGCATCTATACGCTAGCCTATAGCTATAAAGCACAATGCATTGTCTGCTTGAATAAAAGAAAGAGTGTGCATCCATTTCATCTAGCATGTCTTACACATATACACCCATTCTAACAAACTACACTTGTCTCATTTCTTAATTAATTTCTTTGCATAAATTATCTCTGTTTTAATTATCACCTATAGCCAATGTCCACAAGAATATAGTGTCTGCGTCAATGAAAGAAAGAGTGTGCATCCATTTAACCTAGCATGTCTTACACATATACATCTAAATTAATTAACAAACCACACTTGTCTCATTTCTTAATTAATTTCTTTGCATAAATTATCTCTCCTTTAATTATTACCTATATGCTAGCCTATGGCCATACAGCAGAATATAGTGTCTGCATGGTCTGCTTGAATAAAAGAAAGAGTGTGCATCCATTTCATCTAGCATGTCTGACACATATACACACATTCTAACAAACTACACTTGTCTCATTTCTAAATTAATTTCTTTGCATAAATTATCTCAGCTTTAATTATCACCTATATGCTAACCTATGGCCATAGAGCAGAATATAGTGTCTGCCTGAATAAAAGAAAGAGTGTGCATCCATTACACCTAGCATGTCTTACACATATACATCTATACTAACAAACTTCACTTGTCTCATTTCTTAATTAATTTCTTTGCATAAATTATCTCCAATTCATGAACATATATATGCCAACCTATGGCTATACAGCACAATGCATTGTCTGCTGGAATGAAAGAAAGAGTGTGCATCCATTACACCTAGCATGTCTTACACATTTACATCCATACTAACAAAGTACACTTGTCTCATTTCTTAATTAATTTCTTTGCATAAATTATCTCAGCTTTAATTATCACCTATATGCTAACCTATGGCCATAGACCAGAATATAGTGTCTGCCTGAATAAAAGAAAGAGTGTGCATCCATTTCACCTAGCATGTCTTACTCATATACATCCATACTAACAAACCTCACTTGTCTCATTTCTTAATTAATTTCTTTGCATAAATTATCTCCAATTAATTATCACCTATATGCTAGCCTATGGCCATAGAGCACAATGCATTGTCTGCTGGAATGAAAGAAAGAGTGTGCATCCATTACACCTAGCATGTCTTACACATATACATCCATATAATAACTACGCTTGTCTCATTTCTTAATTAATTTCTTTGCATAAATTATCTCCAATTGATTGTCACCTATATGCTAGCCTATGGCCATACAGCAGAATATAGTGTCTGCCTGAATAAAAGAAAGAGTGTGCATCCATTTCACCTAGCATGTCTTACTCATATACATCCATACTAACAAATAAGGCTTCTCGCATTTCTTAATTAATTTCTTTACATAAATTATCTCCATTAACTACCACATAATCGCTAGCCTATGGCTATACATAGTATGCAGTGTCTGCTGGAAAGATAGAGTGTGCATCCTTTTCACTTAGCCTGTCCTGTGTCTTTAGATCTATACAAACAAACTTCACAGCAGACTATGCACTCTGTTCTACAGCCATAAACTAGCATATATGTCCCAATTATAATTGAGATAATTTATGCAAAGAAATTATTTAAGAAATGGAAGAAGAGTAGTCTGTTAGTATAGATGTGTATGTATAAGACTGGGTAGGTGAAATGGATGCACATTCTTTCTTTCATTCCAGCAGACCGTGCATTTTGTTTCAAGCCAGTATACAGATGCTAATTACGATAAAGATAATTTATGCAAAAAAAAAAATTAAAGAGTCGAGGTATATGAAGTCTGTAAGTATTGATGTACGTGCAGAAAACAGGGCAGGTAAAATGGATGCACACTCTTTCTTTTGTTCCAGCAGACCATGCATTCACTTCTACAGCAATTAGCCAGCATATACATGCTCATTATAATAGAGATAATTTATGCAAAGAAATTAATTAAGAAATGAGACAAGTGAAGTTTGTTAGTATGGATGGATATGTGTAAGACATGCTAGATGAAATGGATGCACACTCTTTCTTTCATTACAGCAGACAATGCATTGTGCTTTATAGCCATAGGCTAGCATATAGATGCTAATTAGAATGGAGATAATTTATGCAAAGATATTAACTGTGAAATGAGACAAGTATGGTTTGTAAGTATGGATGTATATGTCTAAGACATGCTAGGTGTAATGGGTGCACACTCATTCTTTCATTTCAGCAGACATTGCACTGTGTTGTATAGCCATATATAAGGCTAGCATGAGCAGTCTAATAGAATGGAGATAATTTATGCAAAGAAATTAATTAAGAAATGAGACAAGTGTGATTTGTTAGTATGGATGTATATGTGTAAGACATGCTAGGTGAAATGGATGCACACTCTTTCTTTCATTCAGGCAGACACTATACTCTGCCGTATGGCCATAGGTTAGCATATATATGTTAATTAATTGGAGATAATTTATGCAAAGAAATTAATTAAGAAATGAGAGCAGTGAAGTTTGTTAGTATGGATGTATATGAGTAAGACATGCTAGGTGAAATGGATGCACACTCTTTCTTTTATTCAGGCAGACACTATATTCTGTTCTATGGCCATAGGTTAGCATATAGGTAATAATTAATGCAGAGATAATTTATGCAAAGAAATTAATTAAGAAATGAGACAAGTGTAGTTTGTTAGTATGGATGTATATGTGTAAGACATGCTAGGTGAAATGGATGCACACTCTTTCTTTCATTCCAGCAGACAATGCATTGTGCTGTATAGCCATAGGCTAGCATATAGATGCTAATTAGAATGGAGATAATTTATGCAAAGAAATTAATTAAGAAATGAGACAAGTGTGGTTTGTTAGTATGGATGTATATGTGTAAGACATGCTAGGTGTAATGGGTGCACACTCTTTTTTCATTCCAGCAGACAATGCATTGTGCTTTATAGCCATAGGCTAGCATATAGATGATAATTAGAATGGAGATAATTTATGCAAAGAATTACTTAGAAATGAGACAAGTGTAGTTTGTTAGTATGGATGTATATGTGTAAGACATGCTAGGTGTAATGGATGCACACTCTTTCTTTTATTCAGGCAGACACTATATTCTGTTCTATGGCCATAGGTTAGCATATATATGTTAATTAAAGCTGAGATAATTTATGCAAAGAAATTAATTAAGAAATGAGACAAGTGTAGTTTGTTAGTATGGATGTATATGTGTAAGACATGCTAGGTGAAATGGATGCACACTCTTTCTTTCATTCAGGCAGACACTATATTCTGCTCTATGGCCATAGGTTAGCATATATTGTTAATTAATGGAGATAATTTATGCAAAGAAATTAATTAAGAAATGAGAAAGTGTAGTTTGTTAGTATGGATGTATATGAGTAAGACATGCTAGGTGTAATGGATGCACACTCTTTCTTTCATTCAGGCAGACAATCATTCTGCTCTATAGCCATAGGTTAGCATATAGATTAATTAATGCGAGATAATTTATGCAAAGAAATTAATTAAGAAATGAGACAAGTGTAGTTTGTTAGTATGGATGTATATGTGTAAGACATGCTAGGTGAAATGGATGCACACTCTTTCTTTTATTCCAGCAGACACTATATTCTGCTCTATGGCCATAGGTTAGCATATAGGTGATAATTAAAGCTGAGATAATTTATGCAAAGAAATTAATTAAGAAATGAGACAAGTGTAGTTTGTTAGAATGGATGTATATGTGTAAGACATGCTAGGTGAAATGGATGCACACTCTTTCTTTCATTGATGCAGACACTCATTCTGCTTATGGCCATAGGTGGCATATAGGTGATAATTAAAGCAGAGATAATTTATGCAAAGAAATTAATTAAGAAATGAGACAAGTGTAGTTTGTTAGTATGGTGTATATGTGTAAGACATGCTAGGTGAAATGGATGCACACTCTTTCTTTCATTCCAGCAGACAATGCATTGTGCTCTATGGCCATAGGCTAGCATATAGGTGATAATTAAAGCTGAGATAATTTATGCAAAGAAATTAATTAAGAAATGAGACAAGTGTAGTTTGTTAGTATGGATGTATATGTGTAAGACATGCTAGGTGTAATGGATGCACACTCTTTCTTTCATTCCAGCAGACAATGCATTGTGCTGTATAGCCATAGGCTAGCATATAGATGCTAATTAGAATGGAGATAATTTATGCAAAGAAATTAATTAAGAAATGAGACAAGTGTAGTTTGTTAGTATGGATGTATATGTGTAAGACATGCTAGGTGTAATGGATGCACACTCTTTCTTTCATTCCAGCAGACAATGCATTGTGCTGTATAGCCATAGGTTGGCATATATATGTTAATGAATTGGAGATAATTTATGCAAAGAAATTAATTAAGAAATGAGAGCAGTGAAGTTTGTTAGTATGGATGTATATGAGTAAGACATGCTAGGTGTAATGGATGCACACTCTTTCTTTCATTCCAGCAGACACTATATTGTGCTGTATAGCCATAGGTTGGCATATATATGTTAATTAATTGGAGATAATTTATGCAAAGAAATTAATTAAGAAATGAGACAAGTGTAGTGTGTTAGTATGGATGTAAATGTGTAAGACATGCTAGGTGAAATGGATGCACACTCTTTCTTTTACTCCAGGAGACAATGCATTCTGGTCTATGGCCATAGGCTAGCATATAGGTCATAATTAAAGCTGAGATAATTTATGCAAAGAAATTAATTAAGAAATGAGACAAGTGTAATTTTTTAGTATGGATGTATATGTGTAAGACATGCTAGGTTAAATGGATGCACACTCTTTCTTTCATTCAGGCAGACACTATATTCTGTTCTATGGCCATAGGCTAGCATATAGGTGATAATTAAAGCAGAGATAATTTATGCAAAGAAATTAATTAAGAAATGAGACAAGTGTAGTTTGTTAGTATGGATGTATATGTGTAAGACATGCTAGGTGTAATGGGTGCACACTCTTTCTTTCATTCCAGCAGACAATGCATTGTGCTTTATAGCCATAGGCTAGCATATAGATGCTAATTAGAATGGAGATAATTTATGCAAAGAAATTAATTAAGAAATGAGATAAGTGTGGTTTGTTAGTATGGATGTATATGTGTAAGACATGCTAGGTGTAATGGGTGCACACTCTTTCTTTCATTCCAGCAGACAATGCATTGTGCTTTATAGCCATAGGCTAGCATATAGATGCTAATTAGAATGGAGATAATTTATGCAAAGAAATTAATTAAGAAATGAGATAAGTGTGGTTTGTTAGTATGGATGTATATGTGTAAGACATGCTAGGTGTAATGGGTGCACACTCTTTCTTTCATTCAGGCAGACAATGTATTGTGCTTTATAGCCATAGGCTAGCTGGGATACCAGGTGCTAATTAGAATGGAGATAATTTATGCAAAGAAATTAATTAGTAAATGATGTGTTTGTGTTGATACATGTACAAAGAACCTTGTACGTTAGAATGATGTCCACTTGACTTCAAAATATAGGAGGAAAGTGGCTTGCAAGTTTTGGCTGCTAGCTTCCACACCATAGTTTTGGCTGCTGGGTTTGGCTGCTAGCTTCAGCCGAGTTGCTCTGCCTGTGGGTCAAATCATGGACGTAACACTTTTCCTGTCACTGTGTCAGACACTAGGCAGTATCACTTCCCCATCAGCAAACTCTGTGAAAAGCGGTATTGAGCCAACACCATACCTAATTCCACCCATTTGGCTTGGTCTGTTCCAACAGCTTTAGTCAATCAAAATAATGTTCACAGCATCTGTGATTTCAGGGGCCTTCAAATTTAATGTTCAATTTTTTGTTAAAATACACCAAATGGGACATATTCATGATATTGTGCAGTGTGCTTCACTAGTAACTAACTTGACCTGATCATGCCTGAAATGTAAATTTGGCAGTTAAAGAAGATCCTTATTCACGTCCATGGTCAAACTACCACTAGCACTGTCAAAGGGATTGAACTTCCCCGTAGAGCTATCAGACAGCCAGCAGACACAATCTGTAAGCATGAAGTTTATTTGTTGAAAAACGGACAGACATTTTATTAAAAATCTCATCATGATCGACTGTTGGCATTATACTTTCATATAAATATTTTACCAAAGTCTACATATCAAAGATTTCAAGCAACAACATAATCAAGTACTCTGTGTCGCTGGTGCCAAAAGTAGCTCCATATTGCAAACAAGTTAGTAGAGAAAACACATCTATTACAACTTTTGTACTGAGTGCTAGGAAATATGAAGTTGATAAAACATTGACCAAGACAAGAATGTTTGAACAAAGACTAACATCAAACCCTGGTAGATTCAAACCAAATATCACAGCTATCCAGCATTCAGTGTTCTACAAGCAGAATGTTTCACTTTTAAAAGGTATTATGTGCCTCAAGGGAAAAACTTAAACTTTTGCTCAAACTTTCCTCAAGGAATATTTCAACTATTCTCTTTCAAAATCAAGAATAAAAATCGGGGGATACTGTGCATATTTTGGTACTAGTCTAGAGACACAAATTACCAAAGATTTACAGATATTTGAAATTCAAAATGGCCACCATCCATGTGTTAACTCTATTGAAAAAAACAAAAATTTTCAAAAAACTTAGCCGTTGAAAAATTTTCTTACACCAAGAGCTTTAAAATGAACCCCCACAAGTGGTAGATCAGAAAAGAATTGATAAAGTTTGAGAGTCTGAATAGCTGTCCCCAAGGCGCGTTCTACCTTAAATTTCAAAATATACATGGGAACAAATTTTCACTAGGTCCAACGAAGTATAAATAAGTGTGCATAAGAACTTGGCACCTGCACATTACATTTCAGTATAAGCAGTAGTTTTGTCAGATTCTATGAAGCAGACTCTGTGACTGAACATGAAACAAAGTGCGGATTCCATAAATATAAAATTTCTTAATACCTGGTCGTTTTAGTGATTCTCAGTAATTGCATCTCTATGCTCATACGATAAAAAATTTTGTGTATTTGGCAAGGGATTAGAGATTTCTAGAATTCCCAAATTACTATAAGTATTGAATATATTAAATGTCTATAGGAGTTGCAGTGATCTTACATTTGGACATTTATAGTACAGTGCAAAGAAGTCGCAAACATGACTTTGTTTTCAATCCCATATTTTAGGCTGGTGGATCAGCTGGTCTGTTGATGGATTTAGCTGCCAATGAAAAAGCTGTACACGGTGATTTCTTCAATGGTAAGCCAAACTCATCATTCATGTGCACACGTCATTCATTCTTTTGTATGCGGCATATGAATGTCCAGTTGCTATGGTGTCTCAAAATTTTGTAAGGACAGCATGATAAACTCAGTATGAGAGCAATGTAGAATGCCCGTTAACCCTTTGAGCGCCAAAGTCAATTTTTGTCGCCTTTATAAAATGTAACCCCAGTCAAATTTTTTCATATTTTTGCCAAAATTTTGATAAAAAACTGTAGCCAATGAAATGTGATCACCATTTGGTCCAAAATTACCAAAACAATTACAGAAAAAATTACAAAAACTGGTAAAATGTTGCACTGAAATTTTGATTGGAAATGTTACAGCGCTCTAAGGGTTTTAATTTGTTTTATGGTGCAATCAAATATGGTTGTTAGGTGGAAATTTTGGGGGGCAAAATTTATTTTTTCATGCACCTATGGAATCAGCCTAACAGAGCCCAACCTATGGTAAGCTAACACAATAGTATCTTGAGACTAAAGCTATATACAAATGTTGCAATATTGTACTGAAAGATCAACATATTTGTGTTCATTTTCAGATTTTGACGACCTATTTGACGATGAAGATCTTGCGTAGAGGAGCTGGAACTCCAGACTGTTAACTGTCACACAAAAAAAACTTCCAATTACTACATGAACCAAACCCAAAACTTAAAACTTCTGAGACTACTTTGTTGAAAGAAAGTTGAAGAATATGAGCAGCTGACAATCTACATCTCAATGATTGGTCAATTTTTGGTTTGCTACACTCAAAAAATACTTCCCATTCCCTCTCTTATAAAATTCTGAAAACTCAACCAATCATTTCGAGGGAAGTAATCAAATGTAACATAACAAATCTACCAAGTCACAAGATTGTCTGATACTATCCTCCAGTTGAAGAGGTGGTCATCCTTGAAAAAAGCTGACAAATTCACTCTGTGAATACTTTTCGTCACTGACATAGGGGACCTTCATGCAAATGAGCATACAGCTTACAATTTCTCTGTAAATGAGAGCTCATGGCGTCGTATGTAAATCCTGTAAGTTTCTGGAAATGTGATCCAGAAGTGAATTTTTCAAGCTTGCTTTCAAGGGTCATGCTGGTATTTTGTCTGAAAGACTGTACCAGTCCTGCTATTTGTCTCTTTTGGGTGATATGATCACAAAGCATTGTTAAAAAATCATTTTGTAGTCAATGGCTAAAACAAAGACCATGTTGATGTTTTGATAGACATTGACTTCAGAATTCTGTTTGATGTTTGTGTATCTTTTCTTTTCTGTGCATTTGTGAAAACTCATCTCATAGCATTTATGGGTGTGAGTGCTTGACATTTTGTGGATAAAAAGAAAAAAATTAGAAAATTTTGAACTTGGTTTGTGGAAATGAACAGCCATGCATAATATTAGGGAGCACGTTGTTGTGAACATGGTGTTTAAGTTTCACTCATGATGATGTATCTCATTCTTTTATAATCATAGTTGCAGCATGACTGATGTGAATGTGTTATATACCTGTTGTATTGCATAATATACACAGTGGAAAACCTTTGTTTGTGATAAGCTGATGAAGTGGTGCATGGTGTGTGTGTGTGTGTATGTGTGTGTGTGTAGGGGGAGGGGGCTGTAACAGCTGTCATGTATTCTGTTCAGGATTGGGAATGCAAATTTCATTTCAGCTTGTTCAAGCCCAAACCTGCCTATTTGTACTTTCAACATGAAATTGACTGCACCTCGTTTCTATATTTATGATACAGTAATGCAATATGCCAAAGATTAGATTCAGGCAATTCCCTTATTCACATGCTATGCTGTATCTGCTTTCTATTATCCCTATAAAAACTAACAGACAACAAAAAAGCAAAATGGAAATATAAAGAGAAGTATTCCAATGCGTTTGCGTCCATGTATTTGTCTGAAGACTGTGAAGACATGAAGTTCAGATTTTAAAAATAAGCCTGGTCAGTATTTGTAAGAAGAGGGAAAACATAAATCACAAATTCTAGTTGTACTTTCATGAAATATTTTCATTTGGTATGTTATTGAATTGTATTTGTTTTAAAAAATGCACTTCATAGTAACTCTCATACCTGAACTACCCGGAGCAGTTCTTCCTGATATTTTATAAACCAGTGTCTGCAATAACAAATTTATTCAGCTTGTGATGACATTGCACTTCTGTACCAAATTTATCTTCATTGTTCTACATCTTATGTATTTTATTATTTCTTGTTTGTTTTTTCCCATACAACAGAATTAAAAGATTAAGTTTGTCAATGTGTATACGGACTGTGCATTGCTCTTTTATAACCCTAAAATGTTAAAACCTATAAGCCAATTTCTGACTGCTCTGCATCAAAGAGCCATGGTCAAGTACAGTGAACACAAGTCAAGATATTCAAATTGGTGAAGCAGTATCAATTGACAAGAGGTACTTTGAGTCAGAGAAATCTTGTGTTTGAATTGCTGTTGGAAATCAGATCATTGATATCATGCTGTATATATAATATGCCTACGGTTGAGGGATTTCAGTGGTAACTATACTCAAGTCACCGTTATTAGCACTGAAAGTCTAAGCAACAAATACTTAATGGCAGTAGTTTTGGCTATAGGAAAGTAAATAGGTATTTCAAGAAATTGAGAAAATAGTTAAAGGGACATTAGCTGTACCTTTTGACTAATTTTTCACCATTCTGTTTCAATGTATCAACTACAAAATTTTACTATAATCCGATCATCATGACCACTGCCCAGTGTCCTGCTTGCCAACGCAGCCTGTATACATGAAATGACCATCGTTATTGTTGATAAATGCATTCTAGTCCGGACCTGAATACAAAATTTGAACAATAACAATGCAGATTATACTCATATAGGGTATATTTATGAGCTAAATATTAGGAATTTCTCCATGGTTCAGGGATTCAAACCAGAAACTGCAGATGATACACAGAACAAACAAAATTTAAAAAATGACCAAAGTTACAGCTAATGGATCTTTAATGTAAGTGAGTAGGTAAGCAGCAGTAGAGTTTCAACCCTTTCACCCCCAGTTCCCTGTATACAGGTCCAACTTTACCATAGAAAACAATGGTTTTGGGACAAACCATGTGGTGAAAGGTTTCAACAATGCTACTAGACATTTTGAGTGCCTGTGGTGTAAAGTACCTTATACAATAAGGAATTCATGGCTCCTCTCATGATTGTATCAAACATGCTAAGTTTTCAAAGATAATTCAATCCTTGAATTGGTCAAAGTATCAGGTATCAACTTAGCATGAACTAATTTTTGAAGTTTAAGGAAAAATGAGAAAAAAAATTAAATTTGGACATGCTACATGAGTAGTTTTGAAGAGATAAATTTTTTCCCCTTTTTTAAAAATTATTTGCATATTTTTTGCTCACGTATGGAAGCTGAAGACTAAGTCCAAAATTGGCTGCTGATGTGCAGCGTGCTCGGAAGGTTATATCTGATTGGTCGATTGTCACTGTTCACAGCAACTCAATGAGTGTATTTATATAATTCAATGATTATAGCAAGATTCAGCCGACCAATTGGATAACAGCTTCTGGGATACTGCGCATATCAGCCCAAAATTGTTGGTACTCCCCATACCAAGGCAACAGGTTCATCAGTTTTCAAGATACATATACCTCAGTGCATGGATATGCATACAGACATGCACTGACTGATCACAATAGCTCCCCATGCCTATACATGCATACGGCAAAAAGGGGCCGAAAATGGACTACAACACAAATAGTTTTGACATAATGAAAGTTTATTGTTAGCATTGTGAATACAAGATGGAGAGACTGAAATAAAATACACATACAGACATGACGCGACACAATTACTTTTGATATGCCATCTTTGTCCCGCAGAGAAAAGCGTTATCAATACTTAGTACACCCATGATCGGTTGGAACATCCCCGATTCAAGTGTTCCAGATTAAATAGATGCAAGTGTTCCAGATTTAACAGATGCTTGAAATAATGCCATCCTTGATCATATGTAATACAACAGTTCAACTTCTTTTAGTTTCATTCATTGTAATAAACCCATCTGTCCCATAGAGATAATCATTCACTTTTTACTTGCGGAAATATAGACCATCTATTCACCCTTTCTCACACAATTTTTGGTCAAGCCCCTTTGCTTCCAGTGGTAATGCTGGACTAGTGAAAGCAGAAATGGGAGGGGAAAGCTCCTAATTATACATCAGCACTATTGTAATGAATATCCATACAGTGCTGTACAGAGCGACCAGGTCATGTATACTACTAACTCAAAAGAGCTAGCCATAGGTAAAATTTCCCAAGCATTGGTGTTCAGGGTGAGCAGTCATCTTTGTACATGGATATAATTGACGAGATAAAGAAAGCTTGTTTTCCTCGTATTCTACAAAATTACAGTTGTCTTCTTGTTAACTTTTTTATTGAACCTGAACCTGAAATCAGCAGTCTTCATATTGATGACAGAGAGAAATATTAAAACATATGCTTGGATTCACAAGTTTTGACTTGTAGAATTTGGAAGGTGTACACTGTCATTGCTGGAAATGTTAGTTTTGGTTTTAGATTTCATGTCCATTGTCAGAATGCAGTGATCAATACATGGGGGAGGTACGTGGTACATGTTTACAAGCTGTCACAGTTTTTTTTTTTCCACGAATCATACTCTACAGGCATTACAGAATCTTGAGAGCAGAAGTCTTGTAAGTTGTGCCTATAGATCTAAACACTACAATGATGTGAATAATTTATGAAGTCAAATGAATAAAAAAGCTGAATTAAAATTACAATGTGTGTGGACAAATATTCAGACCCAATTTTGTTTTACAATTCTTTTCTGGTCTACTACTAGTGAGGCTCATTTTGAAGCTATTTGTGTAAGTGCAGTTTTCACTGGCTTAATTTTGTGAAAATTGAAAATTTTATTTTCTCCATAGAGCCAACATAGATGAGAGCCATTTTTGAATTTGAAGTATCGGTAAATGTTAGAAAATGGAAAATGTATTTCCCTAGGACCTAAATATGCACAGTCACCCCAGACTTGATTCTTGATTTGTATAGAGAATGCTTGAAAGTTTTGTTTGAGAAAGTTGGAGTAAAAGATTTCGAGGCGCATACTGCATTAACAGAAAACAACTGCCGTTGGAACAGTAGAGGGCTTGCAAATCTAGAATTCAATTTGAACTGGCTTTCTTGAATCAAAGAGCAATGGATGTATCTATCGTAAAAAATATTCTATTTCTAGAAATGCATTCTGTGCATCAAATGATGTACCTCTATATTTTCACAGGAAAAAAAAATCATTTTTTATGTTTTCCTGAAATAGTTGTTATGGAATCAAAATCTACCATCTGTCAACATGATCACCCCTGAGTGCTATTTTCTCTTCTTTTTGTCGTCTTTTTATATTTTACGGCTTCAGGCATTCTGATTGCCTTATACTAGTATTTACTGAGGCCTAGATTGTGAATGAAAGTGATGCCAATTTGAATCCTGAGCGTTAAAAGATATTGCTTCTGCTAGTTGTAGCATGTTGAGAGTGATTGATTTCAAAGAAAATGAAAACTGCAACAGAACAACTTCACTCATGCCTTTTTAAACACACCTCGAAAACCAATTATTGTTGAATGGCCAGTCTGTCAAGCAGTGCCCATGATGCAGAATTATTCAACAGTTAAAATAATGAAAAAAATAACTTTTCTTGATAACAAATACACTGTGCGTTCACTTAGCTGTGTACTTACAAAATCAATCGTTAGGTTTTATTTTTGAAACATTTCAATCAATCGCACCGTACAACAGATGGCTACCCTCCAAGGCACACAAACTCAAGCAGCGATATGCATTCTTGATGGCAGACTCCTTAACTAAGTGAAAAAAGTCCTCCAATCTTTCCTTGGTGAATACAGCTCATTGAAGCAGACACAACAAAATTCTATGGCACTCAATGACACTGATCATAAGGTTGAAAAATTACTTCGCAAAAGATATTTTTGCTGTACACCAAAGACATATGAGCATCACTGTCAATGTCAAATACAGCACTCACACAAACTGATATTCTTACACGATTTCACAGGCTTTACAAACTTTGTTTAATGTGCTGGTAATTTTTTATTTGACAGGTAAAACAAAAAAGATCATGACCTATGACTAATCAGGAAGTGTTACCTTTTTGGAATTTATTCCATGTAAATGATTATTATTTACTCATGAGAATCCACAAATTCTTTTCAGCCTTGTTTTGAGACACAAATGCATTTGCAAATTTCACACTTAATGACTATTTTGAGACACCTATACAAAGCAGCTGTAACTTTTTATTCTCTTTTTTATTGAAATTTTGTCGGATCACTCTGTGACTGAATCGGATAATATTTATGACTGTGTTTGTGTGTGAAAGATTATGGCAGAGCTTTATCAGCCACTAAGGTCAGTCGCTCGTTAATTCAAAGCAACTTTAAATGCCCTAAGTTCATATGAAGCCTGTCAACACATTGCTTAAATGGTGAATTCTTATTGTATGGAAGCCAGTTGACGGTCAATATGAAAGTAACTTGGTCGTTAAATCTGTACGAATGATTTGAAAACAAATTTGCAGCAAAACAGTAAAAGAGACCTTGCCAGTATTCTGGAATACAATTGCAACAATGTGTTTCGTTAGATCTTCCCTTCAGCTGAAAATATTAAATGAGCTTACTGCCTGCAGCAAAGGACACAAAGCTGACACAGGCAAATATTATGCATATAACTGTGGAAACAAAAATCATATTGTACACAAATCAAACTATATCAAATTTCTATGTTTGTCTTTATTCATCACAAGACTTTTTTGGGTGTTGAGTTTTCATCAAAATGCTGTTTTGCATGTATTGTAACTTTGATTCATTTTGGAATTGTATTTATTTGTATTTATTCATATTTAGATTCTGTCAAATAGTATACAACAAGTAAATACAGGGTAATTTGCTGAATTGAAGCTGTTGTGTCTCAATAGTCTGTGAAAAACAAAACAAAGTTACTACTACTGACCTCACAGTATACCAGAGAGGTGTGGCAACAATTAATTTTTATAGTAAGTACAAGGTGTATTTCTGGAGAAAAAGTTGAGGCAATCACACACTAGAATGCTGTGATTACCTTTCTAACACATTTACTACAATGACTTTGTAGGTGCTGAAATGCATATTTCAAAAATCAAGACTATCATTTTTCATCGAAAATCGATCTCATCAAGTCTCATTTTGCCAGGATCTCCTCTCTGAGGAAAGAGATCAGGAATCAACTGGTTGCTAGGAGACACCAAACTACGGGGAAGACCTTGTCAATACAAAGCATGAGGCTTCTCAGTTGCTTCCACTAAATTAAAGAAATCAAGAAGATTTACCTTTGGTTGCTTGCCCCATATTGATGGAACTGAAGATATTTACATGTGGCTAATTAATACCAGAGAAATAGGATTTTGTTAAATAGTCTGTTCTTGCAGTGTACATCATTTGCTTTGAAGAAAAGTAACTCTTCAACACAATGGAGTGTGTTGAAAGATTCTGTTGTACAGAGAGACTCTATAACTTTCAACCCTAGCTGGGTCAAAGGTTATGGAGCATCCACAACATACTTCTGAATCTCTCAAGCACAGCATGGAGGAGAATTATGCAAATTGAGAATCAGCATTGACAAAAGGAAATAATTCGTATTTTCGTTAAAAAATATCAGAAACTTCCAAACAAAATTTACAAGATTTTGCCATTTCATATTTGCAACTGTGACTTGCATCTCACTTCATACTTAATGCTCACATGACAAAAACAACATATAGAATATGTACTGGTATTCTAACAAAACGTTACTTATTTCAGCTATGATACAAAAAACTACACTGTATCTATAATATTTGAAATGCATACATTCTGCAGCTTTGGCACAGTTTCATCAGAATGCATGTACGTCAATTTTCAAATGCCTTTGGAAGTTAAAATAAAGCATAATTGCATTGAGTTCTCTTGACCCCCTCCGCTACCCTAACTTATGGTTTGATCCAACTGTTTTATATACTACAGTTGGACCCATGGATACAGAACCGGGTGTGAACTGGTGTAACTTAAAACGGGCACAACAGACTCTGATCTGTGTAACATACATTTTTGCGGACGTATGATCAAATGATAAAATTAACATAACTATGGTCTCTCTATATCATGGATAGACCTTCCCTGGATAAAAACATCACAACATATGAAAAGACAAACCGTGGTTTTTGCATTGGCTCAGTCTGTCTGTCTATCTACCTATCTTATCTATATATGAATGTGTCAATGTCTGACAAGGGTCGTAAAAATTGAAAAGATCTTGGCAAACTCTTTCATTATGAGGTATCTTTGTCACTGTACTCTACAAATATACAGAAAAAAAAATGCAGATGACTAAAAACCTAATCACTCTGTAATTATATAGTGTCTGCAAACAAAATTTATGGTACAAATAAAATAAAAAACAACAACTTAAAGCATCAACACTGAATCTGACTTCACTATTACTACAACAGTATTATTATACCATCAGATTTTTCTTTTTCAAAAGAAGGACTAAACCATGACTTGCAAATATACACATTATATCAGACTGGATCATTCCTAAAGAAATGCACATCAGTACAGAATCCATTTTAAACCAATATGAGGGGCTTGGCGTGTGATTCTTATTTGTGAAATCTTTCTTTGACCCCCTTCACCAACATGGTTCGGCCCCAAACCCATTGTTATCAATGGTGACTGTAGACCCGTCTACAGGGAATCGGGGGTGAACACGTTAACTCTTTCTCCATCAGACTTTGGCTCATCCATGCTGTTTCCACCAGGGGTAGTAGCCCTATATACTGGGACATTGGGATGAAGGGATGAAAATACCATGAATTAAATTTTGATACATTCATATTTGAAAAGCAGTATCAGTGTAAAGATACTTGTAACTTCAGGGTGGCACATCACATACAGGGTGTCATCTTATGTTTCAAGGAAGGTATTTCTGAGTTCATTGATACCTGGCATTCACAACAACATCAATGCGATTTCTGTTTTGGATAGCTGATGAAGACTTTCATGACACCGTTGAAATCAGCTGACACAAAGACTTCTCCTTTCTTTGGGAGCTTCTCGCTTTTCTTCGGAGCTGCTGTCAGCACCGGTGCAGCTGCTTCAGCCGCTAGAGGCTCATCAGACTTCTTGTCAGCCTCGTTGTCGTCTTTTGGTTTGATGATGAGAGAAGGGTTGGTTGCAAACACTGCCGCTGTTACCACTGCTGTGTGAGCTGTCAGAACCAAATGTACAAAATAAAACATTTAAAAGATTTTGTCACATTCCTTCCCTTACAATTCTAAGTTTTAATATCTGGTATACTAAAATATCAGCAATTTGTATAAGTCGATAGTTTACTGATTGAAAATTACGAAGCATTTCCTTGAACCTATATTCAGTACTGGCATACGGTTCTACACATCACAACATTTAAGGATTAGATCATAGACATTCAGCTTCTTGTGAATTAGCTTCACAAGTACAAAGACACTACACATATTCAAAATTAACCCACTTCAGCAACAATTTTTTTGAAGGATAATGTATCAGATGCCATTTTAATCTTATAAACATGATATTAACTTATGTCCTGACATAATTTCCTAAGCATGTATCTGAATTCCTCACTTACTGTTTCAGAACACACATTTCCTGCTTTGGTCTGTGAGGGCGCTATAGCAAATCCTGTTCCAACAATTCACTGGACATGTTTACAAGACATTTTTTGTGTTTACTTTTCTTATTTACAGTGATGTAGATATAATGTTTGATGTTGATGGTGGATATATCTGCCATCAAAGTTTCATTTTCTGGATAAGGGTTAATTTAGGAAACAATTCATGAGACATGTTTTCAGTTCTGCTGCAAGCGTAAAGAACATGGTATGACTTTGTCATCCGAGTCCCGATCAACTGTACTTCACCATACAACACACTCATTTCATGAAAACATACAAAAAAGCTTCAAATTTTTCTTTCAATTATTCTAAACCCTAGTGGATCATTCTGTAAGAACTGACCTTTTATACTTTCCCAATAGTCGTTGCGATCTCTTCTAACAGAGGTAAACTTGGTGAAGTCATGATGCGTCTTCCATATGTACATACATCTGTCTTCTGAACCACAGATGATGTACTTGCAATTATGACTGCAATCAAAATTAGAGACAACGGTAAACTGTCAAACAGTAAACTACCAAAGTCCTTGAGTCTACTCGGAGTCATTTCTCAATGTATTATTGTAAGTTGCACAATGCAGATCACATCTGATTTCCATTTCTTTGTATTACATGCAAAAATTACGGGCTAAAGAATATTGACTATTAATGGTGTTGAATCAAGCTAATGACACTGTTTTATGGAAGAATGCGCCTCTGGGACAGATATACTGTTTTTGATTTGATCTACCACTTGTTCATCCTCATTTTGAACTTTTTGAGAAAACCAACAGTTTTTACCGATTCATTTTTGTGAATATGGAAAATCTATTTTACCCCTTATATAGTAAAAGCACAGGTATGGCGGCCATTTTAAATTTCAAATATTGCTAAATTTTAGGTACAGTGGTTTGTTTCCATAATACCAAACTTTGCATGGTGACACCCCTTTCTATTCTTTAAAGGGGAGTGGCGCAAAGTTTCCTGAAGGTAAGTTTGAGCAAAACTTTATGTCTTTCAAGTTTGAGGAGCATACTTAATCATTGTTTTCTGTGACATACAGTTGATGAAGAATATATAGTCAACACAAAACATTTATGTCTGATAACCACATATGACTGCCTTATGTCATTCATAAAAATCAATATACATTACATAAGATTTACATTACATTAATTTTTGAATTTCTCTCTACAGTGCACAAAACTAATTTTGTCCTGAATGTGGGCCTGTTTCTCACCTCAGACTTGCTTTGATTTGACTGCTATTGTTGGCACATCCTTTGTACTTGCAGGCCAGAGATAGATCTCTCAGATCATACAATCTTATCCTGGAGTCGTTAGATGTAATCAGTATCTGTGGTAATAAGGAAGACAGGGTAATGTTAGTTAAGAGGAATCATGAATGGCACTCTGATTTGATGATTGGGTCCCTCCACATCAATCCTTTATATAGACCCTAAATTTAAACACATGGGTGTGACACCACAGAAAACCACTGGTACATTCCATGGTGACAGATGGAAAGGTGAGATCAAAAGTAGTTACTGTGGGTAGAAGTCAGACTATCTGTGAATAAGATCACTGAGAAACAGCATTGTGGAGTATGCTGAAATTTGGTACATGATTTACTTGTATCTCAGTGGCATTATGCAGAGCTTTACCCCTGACCGGTGATCAAAGATTCAAGATGGAAAAAAGAATTTACTATCATGTACTTGAAAAGGGAGCATGCTTCAGAATATCTTGTTACATCACCACCTATTGACATGATTATGAAATGTATGGTGTCAACTGTGGAGCACTACTCACCTTGTCTTGGCCAGGCAGTGGCTCAATACCTGTTATTTTTCTACCCTTTGCATTCTTTCCACGCGTTGACCTGACATGTATCTGAGTAAAGTACTTCAAATGCTGATGAGAGAAACAGGATTTACTCTGTGTTAGCACTGTGTTCTTTGATTTAATACATGAATGTCTACATCTGTGTATCTGGCTCTATTGCTAACTTTACCTCTGTCTGTCTGTCTGTCTCTCTGTCTGTCTCTCTGTCTCTCTCTGTCTCTCTCTGTCTCTCTCTGCATCCTCTCACTCTGTCATTTCTACTTGATCAACAGCACTTTGCATTGACCACAATTCTCAATACTATAAAATGTTATCTATTTTTGCTCTCTTGTGTCTAATCACCACTTTCATTTGATGGTCTCATGCAGTGTTCCAGCTCGTAGTTGGGTCTAAACTGAATTGCAGAAAATTTTTCAACAAATTTTCTTGCAATGCCAGACGATGCAAGGCGAATGGCTGAACAAGATTGTATAAAACAATACATGATTGACATTCAGTGTCAATACAAGACGCTGAAATAGATAACACTTTTTCTGTCTGTAGGAGAGAGGCCAAAGCCATTCTTCTCATCTGCATGAATACAATTCATGTCTCTCACAAATTTTTCATTTTCTAAGAATCTGTCTGAACAGGTAAACTGGGATCATACAATTCTCATTAATGATACACTTGACTCTGAGTAAAAGATGTCACCTGAAAATATAGGAAGCATCAATGTTCAGAAACAAATATTAGTAGCCTACAACTCACCTCTGTATCATAGAAGACACATCTACCATCATAGGTACCCACCACTGCAAACCTACCATGCTGGCAAAAGTTGGCCGCTGTGATGAGTTTGGTCTGACCGTCAACTTCATTCCAGAGAGCTACCTTCTTGTCCGGAATATTCCAGAGCCTTAACTTACCATCTAAAGAACCACTGAGGAAATATCTATCATCCTGGCATGGAAAAAAAGAGATACACAGAGGCGAGTGAGCTTTATTGGCCCTCATAATATTTGAGATGAACGTTAGTATTACGAAGGCATAGGACACAGACCTAAAATTGGCAAAGTATAGAACGCTCTAAGGTTGATTGCATAGTGACAGATATTCTGACCATCAAATTTTAACAATCTTTTCTGATCTACCACTTGTGTGGGCTCATTTTAAAGCTCTTGGAGTAACTGATGTTGTCACTGTCTTAATTTTGTAATAAACATAATTTCGAGTTTCTCCATAGAGTTAACACAGCAATGGCAGCCATTTTGAATTTCAAACATGAGCCATATTGACATTTGTTCATTTGATTTTGCAATGTACCAGTACATGTATGTATTTTGCTATTGCAGTGAAAGATTACCAATGATACCAACAGTAGATTGTTGTTATACCGCTGTGTATTATGGTAGCATTTATTTTTTTATTAGACAAGTGCATTTTGACCAAATGAATGAAAAATTACATTTATCATTCAAATTGTACATTATGAATAAATATTGGATACATGGTATAGGCTCAATGCAATCCACTCAAAGCTAGGCTATACCTGTTAGTGTTGCATCCTATTCTCAACAAGTCACTAAATCCAATTTTAGGTATTAGCCGCCTGCAAACAACGCATACACTGAGACTGTTTTGAAATGAATGTCTAGATCACTGAGACTTACCCTAGGGTGAAAAGCTATCGCTGTGACAAAATCAATATGTTGGAAACAGCAAAGACACTCCCTCCTTGATATATGCCACAGTCGCACCGTCTTGTCCATCGAGGAAGACAAAATAAAATAATTCTGGTGGTAGAAAGCAGAGGTATGACAGACCTTATGAACACTGAAAAATGACTCTTTAAACTGTTATATTTATGTAGCATTGCTTTGTAACAGCCTGAAATAAACAAACCTGTTCTGTTTGTGATAAGCATTATCTGTTGGCATCATCTATACATTTTTACATCTTGAAAACAATTTTTGTTGAACAACAGATAACTTCAAGTAAGGTTAGAAAAGTAAAAACATTGGCATTTCCTTTGTAATGTGATTATAATAATTGTAAATTTGTAGTTATTGTAGCTCAAAATGATGATCATCAGTCTGAAAATTAATGCAATGTTGGAGCACTTTCATTTCCATCCCACTAAAATTTCTGTGATACAGATATTACAATTATGTTGAATCTGCTTTTTCAGAATTCTCTACAATCTTCTTCTTTTTACACTGTATTTGTTGCCGATATCTCACTCTGTGTTTCTCAAGCTCCAGTGAAATACTAATGACTTGATCTGAAGATGTTCTCAAAGCCAGGACGACTGACACACACACACTGACCTTTGACCATGAAACATCTAGGACATCACCAGTATGTCCGGCATAAGTACAAAATGGCCTCCTGGCAAAGACGGCAGCTTCATCGTCATCCATGATGGCTGCCTGTTCCACCTCTCTCTCCGAGGTGATGGAATTGATGCTTTCTTGTGAGGGGCTCGGCGATACTCGCGACTCACTGTTGTATTTCTGTCTCATGTCATCAAAGTAGCTGTAGTGATCCTTCAACACCCAGATACGTAGGATGGTGTCCTGACCAGCGGTTGCCTGTGGATAGGCAGAAAGACAATGGGTATTGGTCATTTACCCAGCTAACAGCTACTCTTACAATTTACGAATTTGTGAATGGGGCGTAAAAGTTGTCTATGTTAAGTATTAAATTGAAAATCTACCTTTCATTAAGATTTGGGTAAATGAGTATGTAATCAGACTATACTGTATCTGAGTACAGATAATTATACTTGAAGATCAGTCACTCAAGAAGTCTCCTTGCAATCAAAGAGGGAGTGTAAAGAGCGCCCTCAAGTGACACATCTTTAAACCAGTCCAAAGTTTCTCCTAAAAGCTACAAATAGAATACTGAACCACCATTCTATTAATATGTCAACAACTACATAAACCCGTAATTTGTTTGACATTGCAGATTACCAAACCGATTCATTACAAATACTGCATTGCTGAAGACAGTAAAAATTATCCCCTTTATTACTTTCGCTTAATTACCTCGTATATGTTAAAAGGCACAGGCAAAGGATAATGTTCATTGCATCTTCCATTCTTACAGTTCACTTTTTAATCTTTTGTGTGATTATAGAATGCTACAGTCATCAAAGTTTTCAAAATCAGCCATAGACAGAAAGGAAAAGTGGGTGTGTTTTCATTTGTGACTTACCAGCAACCTGCCACAATATGAAAATTTCATGGTCCATACTGCACCTACGTGATCACCACTCAAGTCCTGTGCCATCTTCACTTGGTCAAAATCATAGGGACCCTTGTTGTGTGAACATGCCTTTATCTGGAGTGGAAAGGGTTTGGAAAAAATGTGAAATGAAACACATACAGCAAACAAATTCAAATATAGAAGTAATGTGACTTTTACACTTCTGTTGGTATAAAGGCTGCTTGTGTGCAGTGTGCTTGGAAGGTTATATCTGATTGGTCGACTATCACTATTCACAGCAACTTAGGGAGTCTGTTCGTATTATTGAATTAAAACGGTAAGATTCAGCCAACCAATTGGATAACAGTTTCCGAGATGCTGCACATTAGCCCTTAAAAGCTGCTGGAAAAGACAGTCTTTGAATTTGATAGATGGATAATGTCTTACCTTTATCAACCTATTATCCATGGGCATGGCTTCATCGTCTGATGATGAACTTTCCTCATGTTTTGTAACTTCTTTGATTTTACTCACAGTCTTGTTCACTGTCTTGCCAATTATCTTCTTGAGTTTAAATCTAAAGAGTGACATAAAATACATGTTAGTTTTTTACAAGCTTTATGTTTGGTTATTACTTTCATTCGGCAGACCTATGATGATCATATTTGTATGTTGTTCATGAACCAGGAAAACCTTGCAATACCTAGGTACTGTAATAATTCAAACTTTGTTACAGGGGCACTGTGACATTTCAAGCTTGGCCATAGAGGGCACTGTGGTATTTCAAGCTCTGTTATAGAGGGCAGTGTGACATTTCAAACTTGCCATAGAAGGTACTGTGACATTTCAAACATTGCAATATATTGGGAACTGAGACACTTTTCAACTGGGCCACGGATGTGGGGCTTTGAATATACCATCATTTTGGTTGGTTTATGGCAATACTTTGGAGATTTTTTACACCAAACTGTCCACTCTTTCCCTTAGAGTAACAGAGGAACAGTGACATACACAACATTTTCTAACATCAGTGAAAATTCAAGCTGTACACAGTATTGTGCAGTACGAAGTCCAGTTATAGGTCTCGGAACATGTATAGCATGTGAGTACTCCTGGATCTCATGTGAGTTCCTACTAACAGAGAGTTGTGAGTGATATTTGATACTTTTCCATGTCAAATTCACTTGAATGTAGCTGATGCAAGGAAGTTTATAGAAATCACTAAATTGACAAGACTGGACAAAAAAATTGAGTCTGCAAAGGAAACCTGAATGTGGGTGTTTATTAATATCATCTGTGCTATGTTTATCAATGGTTACCAGTGTTTATATGATCCCTGCATGATCCCCATGTATCAGACATGTTTCAAACAAATGGGAGAAATTGAGAACATCCCTCTGCTATGATACCAGTTGAAGTGATACATGCAATAAATACAGAAAGCACTCATTGCCAATAGATGAATCAACGCTTACGTTGTCTGTCGGACTTTTTCCTGTGTAGCGGCTAATCCTTGCTTTTCTTCCATTTCTTCATCAGAATATGTATCTTTGTGTAAGCTTGAATTGCTGTAACAAATATGATGACCCTTGGTCATATTGACAAATCTACCCAACGGGCCACACTCACAACATGCTGCTGGTCTGAGGCACTCGTTTTCCCAATGCCATACTGTCATCCCATCCCATGAATGTAGAATCAACCAAAGCGTGTTTGGCAAAAAGGTTAAATCAAAAGTGTGGTTGCTAGAGGGGTCAAATCATGGGGGTGGTATTTGAAATGTGTTGTTAGGGACAGAGAGTTTCTTCTGGAAAAAGCAAATGATATTAATGACAATTCATTGGGCGTCTCCTTTCTTTCTACAATTGAAAGGATGATTAAAGGATTTCCAAATGAATCTCAACCATCAAACTGACAACATAGGTTCATCCTGTCTCATGTATTTGTACTTACAGAGTGATCTTAGGGTGACATTTTTTATATCCCATAATATCCTATATCTATACAGACTGCATTATACATAGTACTCTCTAACACTAATCAACGGGGGTCTATGAATAAACTTACCTGACATATTCAGAAGTTATTCTCATGATATGTAATGCCAGTGGATTAATACACTTTGGTAATTTATCTTCTGCTTCAGCTAGCGAAATCTTCTCTCCGGTGTCTAGGTTTTTCACCATGACTTGTGAAAGCACCTCCTACAAAGTAGACATGAAGGTTCAAATATTTCAATGCAAACATGACAACTATTGCTCGCAGGGTATAAATCATGCTGTTACAATGTTCAAACCTGCATTTCAAGTTCATGAGCTCCATTCTGTAAATACCACTATAAGATAAATTCAATATGGCATATGCCAAATAGATTTTTCTGTCTACACAACATCTTCGTGGGTTACATTACCACCAGAAATTCCATAGACTGGAACTGCTGATTGTCTTTAAAACACTTTTGTTAGGTCTACTAGTAATTTGATTTATTGGGGCTTTAAGGCAGAATGTGCTTCAGGCATAGAGATTTGGACAAGCACATATTTACAATATTTTTCTCGTCAACCGCTAGTGTGGGCTCATTTTGAAGCTCTTGGAGTAAATAACGTTTTCAGTCTTAATGTTTTGAAAATCAAAGATTTCATTTTTCCCCATAGAGTTAACACATGGTTGATGGCTACTTTGAATTTCAATTGTCGCTAAAATGTTGGGTAGTTTGTTTCTCTAGTACCTGTACTTTAATAACAACCCCTTATCTTCATTCTTGATTGTGTTGGAGAATAGCTGAAAGTTTCCTCAAGGAAATTGTGAGCAAAAGTTTAAGTCTTTCACTTTTGAGGTGCGTACTACCTTATATATTTGTATTTCTACTGGAAGAATTTTATTTATTCAGATGTACAATGCACTAATTAGGGGTTATTACACGAAGTTTGGGCAATACTGCATCGTATTCTCGTGATGTGTCCGTATTTTGACTCGTTGCTGCACAACGAGTCAAAATGCGGACACATCACTCAAATACAACACGGTATCGCCCAAACTTCGTGTAATAACCCCTTTATCATACATGCATGCTTTGCTTACGACTCTTTTCCTACGGACGTTCCGAAATTGACCTTGCTTTCTACTCGCTGTACTCACAAAAAATTGGTTGCTAAGGAGTGATGACAACCGTATCACTTCTTGATATTATTCCGCTGTTAGGCCATTCCACTTCAAGCGAGGGTTTATGGCACACTTTTAAAGCCAAAATTTAAACATTAAGACGTCGACACAGGTTTTCAAAATTTGAAGAAGATTTATTTTGAGCTTAAAATGGCGGTGGACGTAAAACATAGACTGGAGTGTGTAAAATGAGTGTGTTTTCGTGTTTTGAAACATCACCCCATCCCTTTGCAAAAGTTATTAGGCCCACCAAAATCGGATCAAAATACTCGCGCCGCGCCAGTGTTCAATTTCAAACTCGATCAAGTATGAACAGATGACGGAGTTAGAGCAAGCAGCTCTGCGACATCTATGAATGCTCAGTGGATTTACTAATAATAGCCGTACCAGTCAGTTTATCTCCAAGAATTATACATGTCCTCAGACGTCAAATATGCCGAATTTACCATCTTAGAAAGGAATTTGTGAGCGGATTAGGGAAAACATGAAGTGAGTACACTGTAAGCTGTAGCGTTGCAACTTGATTGTGATTTTGTTTCTATACGAATAAAACATTTCAAAGGTATTTACATCGTCTGCTCGCATATTTCCATTACTGGCTTGCCTAAATAGAAGTAAACTTCTTTGAAGAACCTAAACGAAAGTTTGACTTTCCCTAGTATCTTACATTGTATCCGAAACCCGCACCAGACACGATCAAGTCCTGGGAATCTCACTGACAGGTACAAATTATTAATATGTGCACATTGTCTGTCGTGAGTATTTTCAGTGCGGTTGGATTTTTGTGGCTCATTTATGGCTGTAAACGATGTAATTCACCGCCCAGATACTTGAACTCGTCAACAGGAAACTTGTCGTATAGCGGTTCTATCATGATGCACTGTCAAACGGGCGTGGGGACCGTAATCTTCAGAAGTCTTATTTGCTCAGCTGTTTTATATAATGAACGTACCTACGAAGGTCATGCATACCAGCGAAGGTCACGCATACGCGTCGCTGTAAGTAGTTCGGTTACAGTGAAAATATAATTCGTATCTTCACTAGTTAAAATATGGGTTCATATCAGTATTGCCTAAACAATAGGAGAATGACAATACAGGCATAGCATGTATGATAAGAAATATGAATCATGTGTTCTTTTAAGACTTTAAATGACCAAAATAACTCTTTCTGTGACGTCTGTATCTTTCTTTTTTTTTTCAAGAATTCATCCACTATGAACCATGCATAAACTGAGTGGAAATTTGACGTGACTGAAGAGCACTAGTTGGGCCACATCGTCACAGTGGTTATAACCAGCACTTGTTTGAGGCTGCCTTAAGTGACGAATAAATATACCATCATACCCCCTAGGATAATGTAAATGATGAATTGTACTGAAGCTTTACACTGGTCAGCCTTCCCAGGAATTTAAACTTCTTACCAGAGTCCTTTGTTCTCAATTAAATCTCAGTACACTCCTATCTCTGCAAATTGGCCACAAAATATACAGTGTCTGCCAAGCATTTCTTTTGGAGGCAAGTTCTACTCACCTCATCTGAGAGTATTTTTCCTGACTTGGTCCTGCCAGTCATGATCAGTCTCTGACTGACATTTTCATCATCGTCATCTCCTCTCACAACAGTGTCCTGTGTCTCTTCTTTATGAGTGTCTACATCTGTCTTTCCATCGGACACTGTCTCTCCGGCTGATGAGGTATTACCAACAGCTGACCTCCCTTCCAGGTCGGCCTTTGATTTGCCTTTGATTTGCTCCAAATCCTATATAGAATATTGTTACAAATAATTATTACAAAAACTTATGAACCCATTGAAGGTCATTCATCCAGACTAATCTGGAGAGATCTGAGTTATGCTTTGTCATTGAGAATGTGACACAAAGTATCTCTATCAGGTTAAGATGGTAATATTTGACATGTTTATATGGCCTAGCAAGTAAAGACCATGTTTATGTAGGCTCATACAGGTCTTCAAATGGTCTTAATGTTATGTGAAAATGCTGAAATGATTTAAATCAATTTGACCTGCCAGCAAGAGACAAAACCTAGCGGGAAAACTTCCATGTGTCAAAACCTGATCCAAAATACTGTTTGACAAGGCTGATGGTCATAATGGATACAAACATGTACATGCTCTGTGATTGGACGCTACTGAAATGGACATTCACCGAGAAGCACCCTGATTGGGAGATTAGAATCATGTGACATAAGAGAACTTTGTCAGACATTCAATGAAAAACAGAAGTAGCCATACTGTTATCAAATGGGAAACACCACTGTATGGTTTGACTTCTGACCTGGCCCATATTATTATTATTATATCTGCTACCGGATAGTGATATCACTGGGGCTACAAGATGATTCTTGCATTTCCAGAATGGAATGTCAATTTTACTTGACCAAGAAATGCCAGAATATTGCACTCGTTGCGAGATGCTATTTTCAGGAACAGGTAACAAGACAACAAGTCAATATCCCTCCATCTGTTCTGCAACTGCCCACTACATAGCCTGACCCTTTCACCCCTATTTCCCTGTACATAGATTCACCCATCCCATTGAAACTACAGAGGATGTACCACAATCTAGAGGTGGGAGTCACAATGAAAAGCAATGTACTGAGTCAAAGATGCAGAAAACAAATGGTTTCCAAAGAAGCAGATCTCACTCACTTCATGTTGGACAACATTATCCCCTTTGATGGCGCTGGCTAAATCTAAAGAGTGTTCCAGCTCTTTTGTAATACTTTCAATGGTGGTGGTTGGTGTCAGCACTTCACTCAGTGACCTATCCGAGACTGGCAATCCCACTGGTTCAATTGGTTTTGGAGGTTCCTGAGGCTGTTGTTCCTGCTCCTGTTGCTGTGCTTGCTGTTCCTTTGTTTCAACATTCGCCGATGAAGCATCCTACGTGGGGTAAAAAATAAGAAGTTTTAATCATATGACCAAGGGGGTCTTAAAGGGATGGTACCTGTAACTTTTGACAATTTGTTTCACTATTTTTGTTTTCAATGCAAGCTACAGCTTCTTGTTCACAATATTCAGCTTGTTAACTCAACCTGTACATGTGCAGACCATATTTTATTTTTATATGTGAATTTATTCCAGACTAAAATTCAAATGTAAAGAATCATACTGCACTTTGCATGTAAAGACACAGTATTGACATGCTGAAGTCCATATTTCAACATGCTTCAGGCAGTAGAACAAGAATTCACGGTTGATATACAAAACCAAAACAGTGCAAAACATCATCAAAAGTTACAGCTATTGGCCCTTTAAGGTCGATTGCATATACAGTTCTATGACTGTTTTAGCATGCTAATGGTGATGCAAGTCAGATGTCCCTACCCTCTGAGCAGTAATCTACTTTGTGATTCACAGATAAGAATTTTCCAAAGGTCATTGACAGTGCATACAATAGTGTACACATAGGAATGCAGCTCTGGAATCAAACCATGCGTATATACTCCGTCACTTACAATTTACAGGCATGAGTCATCATCATCATGAAACAGTACACAAAAGCTTTCCAGGGTTTTCCACAAAGGGATTTTGAGGGGTGGGCCACCCCTCTAATTCTTGACCATCTATTCATATGTTACTGGGCAAAGAAAACAATATTTCTCCAAAATAAATGAATATGCAAATCAGGCATTGTTATGTAAATTGACCACCTTTTCATTTTCCCAGCTGTGATATATGCTGCTTTCATTGTATATTTCTTACGAATATAACTTGAAAATACATCTATCAATTATAAAGCACTATTGTATTTTTGTGATTATTGATGAAAATATTATGATCACTATATACAGTGATTGATGATGTAAAGGTTTTTCTGATAATGTTTAAGGCACACAATTACTGCTTTTTGATGTATTTTCTATGTATGACATCCATTCACAAAATAAACCCTGAGCTCGATACAATTGATCATGAATAGGCACCAGTGTCAGGCACAACCTAACTGAAGAAAAGCTGGAGTGTAAAGTTTGTTCAAGCAGCCTCTGACTCATTACTATGTCTGTGGATATGAGAAATTAGTCATTACTTTCTAAATCTTATCTGTACATCAGCGGCATTGAGAAAATCTTTTGATAGCCACTCTTAAAGCATGTTCTATGGTTTTTCTTGACCTTGCTGACTTTTGAAAACTGACAAACTAATGCCTAAGGACAGCGACTTTTTCTCTTTCAAACATTTTTTTCTCCAAGGAAAGTACAATTTGCAGTGACTGAACTGAACTTAAATAGTTGAAAGCACACTAAAAGCTTTGAAATACCCTTCATATCCAATTAAGGTAGAACCCACCAAGGGGACAGATATTCAGACTCTAACATTGCTACAATTCTTTTTCTGATCTACCACTTGTGAGGGCTCATTTTAAAGCTCTTGAAAAAAGAAAAACTTTTACCACCTTAGTTTTTCAAAAATCCAAAATTGTATTTTCACATCATGGAGTTAACACAGGGATGGCAGCCATTTTGAATTTCAAATATCACAAAATATTGAGTAATTTGTTTTGCTAGTTCCAAATTTTGCATGGTGACCCCTAATTTTTGTTGTTGCTAAGGTAAGAGAATGATTGAAAGTTCCATGCAGAAAGTTTGAGCAAAGTCTTTCACTGTTGAGGCAGGAACTACCTTAACTTCCACAAGTTTGATTTAATCCGATAATACTACCCTTAAGTAATAACCCCTGCTGCAGGTAGGTATACGCAAGTGTACAATGCGCGTCATACGGCATGTATATGCACGATTTGTATTATGCACAACATATAGCATGAGTTGTAAGGCCATGGTCAGCTCTTGTAATGATCACCATGTATCACCTTATAATCTTTCTGCTATCTAAACCTCAATTATATATCTCCAGATTGAGTTACTATGCTAGTTAAGGAGCTCTTTTTAGCACTGGCAAAACAGTTTTTTACCACTGTCAGCACATGTTCTTGTTGAATAAGAACAACAAATTAGTGAGACTGACACGTTGATATGATGTATATAATATCTGTTCTATGTGGACATTTGCTTTTAGAATATCAAAATTTCACTTACTGATAGGAAATGTTGAAACGTTAATAAGTCAAAATTTTGAAGATATCATTGGCTCAACAGACATATTCAAATGAATTAAACTGCGCAAAAAAGGATGAGTTAACTTTCCTTATCACCTCAACGCCACAGCCAAGGTCAATTTCACAGCTGTTCATTCTACTTACCCCTGCACCAACTTCTGGTGTAGGTTTCTTTTTCTTTCTCCTCCTAGGGGGCGCTACAGGGGGAGGTTGACTCTCAGGGGAGGCCACCTCGGTAATACCCAGGTCACTGGGCCTTTCCTTAATACTGGCTACAATGTCAGGCTCTACGCCAGAACTCTGCAGTCTTGGTTCCGTCTCTTGAGAAATCGTTTCAGACTGTTGGTCTTCAATATTTTCAGTTTCCAAGCACTTGGAAATTTCCTTTTCACTTTTTTCAAGTTCGCTTTCTGATGAAATGTCAGATCTTGAAATCAATTCCTCTGTACTGTCATTTTCTACCTGTTCTTCATTTCTCCTCATTTGCTCAAGTCTCTTCCGCCTTCTCTCGCTTTCGAGTCTCCTCTCTTCGGCTTCCTGTGAGAAAAAGCAAAATTTTCCTTACATTCCATGGACATCACTATACTCCAGTATACAACTCACTGGCAGGTACTGTGAGACTTCAGTCTATTCATTACACCTGTCAGTTGCCAGCCAGATAAAAAGCAAGTACCGGATCTTCATACCACAGTGTGAACTTTGACACAGTCTTTAACTCATTGACAACCACAATATAATAAAATTGCTGTATCACACATACTTTGAGCACATGTGGTATCTCATCTGAATTTTCCCCACTCATGGTTTGGGTAATTCATTTTGGCACCAGAAATGTCCAGCATTTAACCCTTTTCCTTACAATATCACTTCTCCATTCAATTTCTCGTCAAAATGCAACATATGGGATCTGTTATGCTTCATTTCTTTCAAAAAACTTGACTTTGATAGTGAAATATGAACTTGGCAGGATAAGGGTTAAGGTAGTCAAACATTTGATATCGTACATGATGTATCCTACATTGCAAAAATCCTTCAAACACTATCACTATTGAGAAATTTTCTCATTAATAAAATTGTACTATTGTTGCTACCAGCCTGCAGCTACACAATAAAAACACTGATCAAATGAATTAAAACCTTGTAATGCCCCTCATCAATTTTTATATTGGCATCTTGACTTTCAAGACAACACATTGAATACATACTCAGAATCCAAGTAAACCTAGAATTGAGAAGCTGAATAGATATAATGTCTATCGTACCTTTCTCTCTCTTTCTTCTTCAAATTTTCTTCTCTTGTCTTCCTCTTCTTTCCTCTTGCGTTCTTCTTCAGCAAGCAACCTCTGTTAAATGGCAGGAATTTGACGATCACATACAACCACTTTCTATCATCTATAAACATACTGGCAGATATCTCATCAGTATCAGGCTAAGAATTCAGAACAGCGTTAACCCCTTCACCTCTGTATCTTTGTATACAGGCCAAGCCCAAACTAATTACAGTCAGATGTGGGCATTGGTTAGGTTTTTCTAAATTCTAGCTCCCCAGTTTTTGTATTTAAAATCTGCACCAATGAAATGCCACAGCAGAATTGTACTTGACCAATCAGAACAACTCTTGCATAGCACATGGGGAATAACACACCAGAATACAAATCTTTAATAGTCTGCTATGGAATGCCATACACTGTTCCAGCCTATTGCCTAAAGAATGACTGACTTTGCTCCAATGTTTACACAATTTTGCAGATGGATGCCGTTTCTTCTTTCACTTTAAGCAACCCATGCCAGAGGCAATTGATATCAACTAACCTACAAATATGTCAGAATCTATTGAGAAAGAGGCATGTCTGTGAATGATTGACAGACAGATAAACAATGCGTTTATGGAAGTCTTTACAAATTTTGAAACAATTTTCTCTCGGTATGTGAAGAGAAATGCATGCCAGGAATTCAATGGGCCACATTATCGTATGGAGTAAACAAAAGTGAACAATTTTCCTCCTTTTTGAATTTGCATAAACGTTATTATTATCAAACACCTCCAGCTGCATTCCTGTCAAATGCTATGGGAAAAGCGCCCTCACATTTATGCAATAATTTGCCGTATCACTCTAACACACTTTGTCTCAGTACAGGTAATCATATGCATTTCTGAACTTCTTTCATTGTGGTTACTACCCGTATTGCTATTCACAAACATTCCATTTGTAAACAAACCAGAATGAGATTCGAAAAAATGAGGAGTGTAGCTGGCTTAAAATTCAACTCAGGCCTGCTTCAACATGTCATTCATCACAAAACAACAGTGAAAGGTAAACAGGAAGTAAATTTACATTAATTAATTAAAGGGACAATAGCTTTTTACATATTTTCATTTTGTTATTTTGTAAAACAAACACTTTTCCTAATTCTTCTGCTTAAGGTAGAATGTGGTTGGGGACAGATATTTGGTCACTCGAACTTATGCAATATTCTTTTGGCCTAACACTTGTGTGGGTCTCAGTTTGAAACTAATGGCGTAAATAAAGTTTTCACAGGCTTAGTTTTGTGAAAATCAGGAATTTACATATTAAATTATTCGCAGAACATAAGGAAGCGTTGAATGAGAATGTAATTTGATTCAGTTTCATTTTCATATCAAGATGTCTTGTTAAAACTTTCAGGAAACACTACTTTATATGCAAAACATCTCACAAAGGGCTTGACGAAGAAATAATCCTAACTGATTTTCAGCAAAGTCCAAGTGTACCTAATACTTGAGACCTGAGTTATAATCATTGCAGGTAGTTTGTCCAGTGTTCTGCCAAGCTTTTGCATCAATGGGGTCAGAGGGCCCATGGAAGCTCAAAAAGTGGGTCATTGTTGGAAAGAGGGGGCCATTTTCAACACAATTATAATAGAATACACTTTATTACGTGCTATTCCCATGTTGTTGTTTTAACATTAAAGTTTACTTGTTACTGAGTGTAGCATTTCTTTCACAGTAATTGGGCAATTTTCCGAACAGTGCTGGTGCCAAATCATCAAAAAAATGTTTGAAGTGTCACAAAATGTTTGAAGTGTCACAAATTGTAGAAACCAGCTGGTAGGTGTTCTGGTAATGTCAATTTTGAACCACTGGAGAGTGAAAGTCAATGAATCATTAAAGGATGAAAGTCGAGTGACAACAATATCATAAGGTTGATCAAAATAAATTCAAAGTCTTCAATTGAAAATTTCTACTTTGAACGATCAGCAACAAACATTTTCCTTGCTTTAGATGTTCTCCAGTGTGTTAAAGCAGAGCCATAGTCAAACTGGTCTACAGGGCCACCTTCAAGCTTCACCATGAGTATGTCATCCAGTCTAACTGAGGACAATCTATTCCGTGCTGCAGTCTTCACCTGATTCTGGGCACTAAAGCCCCTTTCACAATCAGCAGTATGGATGGGAGCAGTTAAAGCCAATGATGCTAGGATGAGCAAATTTGGGAACTCTTCTCTGTGATACATGTTGATAAGAGCCCACAAGTTAGCCATATTGTCTCTTGGGTAGCAAGCTTTGATCACCAATGGTTTTACCATGGACCACTCTTGCCTGGTAGATTCTGCATTAATTATTGGCTCAGCAGTAGCAATTGCATCCACTTTGCCCTTCAGTGGCTTTGACATTTTAGATTCCCCATACTGGCTGATCAGGTACTCCACTTTATCATTGCCCCAAGTCTTAAGTTCATCCTCAGAACAAAATGATATTGGCCTCATAGCAAGCACACCAAAGGCATACATGATGTTGCTGTCATCATCTGGAAATCTCAGGTCAATCTTCTCTAAGATTGCATCAACAAATTTCTGCCTGATTGAGTCAATGTTCTGCTTTCCCTGCACAGCATGATTGCCTTTGAAGGTAAGTTTTCCCTTCTCAACAGTAAGATGATCATTTTGTAGCTGATGGAGGTAAGTGTGGTGCTCTACTTCACCAGATTTCATTTTGTTCAATGCAGTTTTGCAGTGGTCTACTGACACTTGCACCATGCTAACATCAAGATCAGATTTCTGGAACACCAGGCACAGTTCAGAAACTATGGGTAAAATATCCATAAGCAGGTAGGTAGTGGCTATGAAGTCATACTTTGACATCTTGCTGCCATAGCCTTTAGACTTTGCATCCTTGTCAGTGGTGAAAAATGTGATGAGCGAATCTAAACACTTGTACACAGTTTGCACGGCAAGATAGACAGACAGCCATCTCACTTCATGGACCTCCTTTATTTTGAGTCTGGGCTCATCAAGCAAATTCTGAACATCTGCCAGTCTTGTTGTACGATTGGCTGAAGCTTTAAAGAAGTAGAAAATACCGGTCAGTACAGTTTGGTATTCAACAAGGTAGGGTACATCATCTGCTGCCTGGGAAGTTACCAATGCCAAACGGTGAGCGATGCAATGGTAATTTAACATCATGGGGTTATCTCTCAACATGTAGCCAGTCACACCTTCTCCTGTGCCTGTCATTACCTTGGCTCCATCTGTACCAAGTCCCATCACCTTGGCAGGTGGTAGCTGCTTTGCTTTCATAACATCAGATAGTTCGTTGTATATTGCTTTACCTGTTGCACTGTGTACCTCCAAATTACAAAGGAAAGTAGTTGATGGCTTGAATGTATCCGGATCCAAAATTCTGCAGTACACAACAAGCTTTTTCTTTACTCCAATGTCAGTGCTCTCGTCACACAAAATACTGACGAAAGGCGATCTCAGCAGTTTGTTATCTACTTGCTTACGTATAACAGCAGCAACAGACGCAAGCATTTCACATGCGGCTTTGTCAGATGAATATGATACAGTTTTTCCAGATTTCAGACTCGATACGTGTGGACAATCAAGTTGTTCAAGTAAGTTCAGCAGGCTGTCATATTTGTTGATCGCAATATCCTCCTTTGCTAACCAGAAAACAGTTCTCAGAGCAACTAAAACACTTCTTTCCTTCTCTGAATAAACTCTCTCAACAATCTTCTTAAGTTCGAGCTCATAGATTCTGCGAGTACTGCGGTTTTATGGTCACTACAGTCTGCGTGGCGAGTAAGTGTACTCGTTCGGAAATTCATGTTGGATTGGGTCATCGAATTTTGTTTATTATGCTTTATGCATACTTTGCAAGTCATTGAGTTCTTTTCGGCATCGTAGTGGAGCCAGCTGAAATCGTGTAACCACTTTTCATGGAAACGTCGAACATACCTCGAGCTCGATGAAGGCTGAGTTTCCGATGATGGCTGCTCAGTGGTTTGAGACTGCGCTGTTTCTGACTGCGTTTCCGATGTGGATGGCTGCGGCGTGCACGGATTTTCAGTTTTCGGCTGTTGAGTTTCCGATGATGTAGACGGCTGAGACTCTATGTCATGTTCGATCGTATTGTCTTCACTCGTTCTGTTGCCGGATTTGCCTTTTTTAGGGGCGGATGGTCCAAAGAAACTAAGAATTGTTCTGCCACGATGTTTTGAGCCATTCACAGAAGCCATTTCTCTTTCCAGAAAGTACTGTGAGGCATTGAACTACACACATGAAACAGAGAGGTTGACTGGCTGACTCGAATCTACCCAATGAAAACCAAGTTTACGATTATGCAAATAAAAATTCACTGCAGGTTGCTATGGAAGCGGCACGTCTCATGTTCTCACATGGCCAGGACAAATCACGAGCAGCGTGAAATATCTACTTCCGCGTTTGGCCTTTCGCGTATAGCACGTAAATAAGTGTATTCTTGGGACTTCATTTTTGCTGAAAGTTTAGTGGGACTCACGGTGCACTGCGCCTTGCGGACCCGATGATTGATTTTTTTGGGGTCATCAAATTTTTTTTGCGGCAATGGCGCAAGGCCGCGGCCTCGGCAGAACACTGTTTGTCTATTAGACAATACAACAGCACTGCATTTTCAAGATGATTGTTCACATGACGGAGAGAGAAGAGGCACCAGTCACATGTTTAGGAATATCTACAAGTGATTGAAACAGTGTGATTTTACAGCACCATTCACAGCAAGTTCTGTGTTTAACTTGTTTTGCTTTCTAGGTACCGGTTACATGACATGACTGTTTGTAAACACGAGACAGCATATACCGGTACCTTATAACATTCATGACAGGTACATTGCATCACAACAAAAAATTCCACCACGTCTCACCTGTCTTTCTCTTTCTTCTTCCTCCCGCCGTCTTCTCTCTTCCTCCTGTTAAGTTAGACAAAGTAGAAACAAATCTCTCTATATTCCTCAAGCATAAGCATGCTTTTCTTTATTCTTTGGTACATGCATCAATTCTAGCTGTGTGTGTTTCACCTGATACCTGACTGCTGGCAATGCACAATAATATATCAGTCCTGACTGCTGATCCACATAGCTTAGTTACAAACTCCTTTCCCGTTATGTACATTCAAGCATCAGTATCTTTGTTTTGTCTCAGTTTTGAAAGATGAAATCTAATATTTCCATTTTGCGAGACAAAAAATATAACTTTTAAGATCTCCAATTGAAATGTATAGCACTGGACAAAAACTGTACAATTGACAGGTTCAAATTGACACATTCATGACACTGGGTCAATCACTGCATCACTAGGAACAAATAAGGCATCATCAATGCACCCTGCCTGATGACAGTTCTCAACTCTCTGAGCCAATTCCAAAATTTCTGAATATTTCTTGCAATCAGTCCTATACCACTCTATGTAATATGTAAATCTCCTTCCATCAATGACAACTTTCTTGAATCAGTGACCAGTTCCAATATGGCTGAGATGGCATATCACATACATCAACAACAGTATATGTTACTGATACCACAGGAAACACCTTTCCTGATTTGTGTGAAATTCAGTAGACTTTTAAGGTTTATTTTATTAGTATTTGTCTTGCTCACATAAAAACACTGGAAATACTAATAGACTGACGTACAATGACCTATGAAAAGATTGACATATAATGATCAATGAAAATTATTCTTGCTAGGCAAGATTCAAACATTTTTATGATGGGAATTTAACAATATTCTCAGACAGTAAGTTGATGTTATGGCAGTCTGAAGACAATTCTGACAATATCTTATAATTTTTCTTACAAGTCTTTGTCTTTCCTCTTCTTCCTTTTTCTTCCTTTCTATTTCCTTGATCTTCTCCTGTAACGCTTCATCTTCAAGACGTCTTCTCTCTTCCGCTTCTTTTCTCTGAATTTCTAACTGCTTGATTTCTTCTTCAAGTTCATCTTGGACAGTTGATTGGTTAGGCTCAGGTTGTGGTGCCTGTTTGGTTTTGGAGGATTTTCTAGAACACGTGAAAAGAGAAAGGATTAAATGTGCGTGCAAAAACACACCAAACGTTACAAATTGTGACTGCTGGAATGGTATTTAAGATACAATATTTCTATTTTGTGTCAGTCTGAAGAATATCACATCTTCAACAATACATGAACATAGTTATTTGGATCACAGTTTCTATATTAAGGTAGTATGTGCCTCAAAAGTGAAAAACTTAAACTTTTGCAGAAACTTTCCTCACAGAATCTTTCATCCATTCTCTTTCAAAATCAAGATAAAATTGGGGTCACCGGGCAAATTTTGTTACTGGAGAAAAAAGTTACCCAACATTTACTGACATTGGAAATTCAAAATGGCTGCCATTACTGTATTATCTCTATGGGGAAATAAAATTCCTGATTTTCACAAAACTAAATTGGTGAAAATTTTTCTTACACAAAGAACGTTAAAATTACCCCCCACAAGTGGTAGATCACAAAGGAACTGTAAAAAGTTTGAGAGTCCAAATATCTGTCCCAGGGGCACATTCTACCTTAAGATGTAAATTGATCTTTTACACAAATAATTTCATACTGTCAACATTTTCTGTTTTGTGATTGTACATGCTTCATGTTTGCAAGATTTTCCCATTGATTTCATGTATCTCTATACTTCTGCTTTGGCATTAAAACAAGCTGATCATCTAAAATATGCAAGCGTTTTAAGACAGGTAGTCAAATATCCGTACAGGCAGTCAAATATCCACACAGGTAGTCAAATATCCATGCAGGTAGTCAAATATCCACATTGAACTCAGTACATGATTGGCCTTTATGTGTGCTACCAACATAAATAGCACATGTTAATGTGCATTGTGTGTAACTGCCCTTACATGTTTTTGTGTAATGCCTGCTTGCTACAAAACTTGTGTAAATCACAGACACTGAAACTGTTGGGATAGGATTATAATACACAGAAACCCTATGACTCATTTCAATGTTTTTGTGATGATCAATGCCAACAATTTGTCACTGTGTTACATACATATGTTTCTACCATAAAAACATACACTGCCAAGTTTCACATTTTCATGCAAATATTTTACATTAACAAAAGAAGTGTCTCAAGTGTAAGAAATATATTTCCTTGGTCTGATTGCAAACATGAGAGACGGTGACAGTCAGATCAGCTACATGCTTTCATATCGATCATTTCAAAAGTTTCACTTCTCTTTGAGAAAAGTACCAGGACTTTCAACAATTTCTGCCGTACACAAGTAGCTTCACTTTTACAGTTTCACTTGCTGTTTGTTAGCTTACCTTGCCACGTTCATTATGAGAGACAGGACAACGCAAAGTGGTACCAGATATTTTGAAGCCTGTGACGACGTGAGTCTGGGGAAGTTACTCCCAGGTCCCTACATATTTAACCACATCCACCCTATCATTAATACCCTAGTCTAAACTATTTGCTGATGGTTAACATCCAAGATCATGATGTAATATCAAGGAATAACTGTCCTCATAATCGTACCAGGGATTGGGGTTAGTGGATGGCATTCTATCGCAGATTATTTACCCCATATCACATTTACTCTTACCTCATTCCATCTGATGGGTGGACCCTAAGGAACCTTTTTGCTCAAATATATGCCTTGCTGAAACCAGACTAAGAAAATTTTAACTTCAACATGTTGAAAATAAAAATATCGCCAACACAAGGGAAAAAGAATGTGTTTGGATCAAAGTCTTCCAGTAGACTCCCCTTTCCAATGAACTGTCACAATATTTAGCCAATTGCTGTGATGACCTTGTGGTGGTTGCTTTGTAAAGTGTGAAAACTGACACATGTCAACAAGTATGTCACCAGTGAAAATATACAGGTTGCTCATTCTGTATTTGTCCATAACCTATTTGAAGTCTAGCTACTTGAGCTGTATTTACATTGCTTCATTGTTATTTGAACGCATGAGTATGTGCTTTTTTTGCTACCTTGGTATGTATGTTAGTGTGATTATACGTCATGTCACAAAACTAGCTCAGTTATTGAACCATTTCTTGGAGCTAGGGATGTGGCCATGTAGTTTTAAGTGCCTATTTCATTGCTACATCTACTTGTACAAGAGGAAGTAAGTTTGGTGCACGAGACGATGGACAAGGACATGAATCCCTGTACTTTGTGAATAACATTATTATTTAAACACCATTTCAGAAAAAATTTTGCAAGAAAAGTTGAAAGTACAGCATTTTCAGATTGCCAAGTTGTACACTGCGTCACGCAATTGCGTGCAGACAATGAATGCCTTCAGCACATATGCTATGGGTAGGGAATAAATATTCAGCGCACACAGTGCAATGCATGTAAAGAAATTGTAGTTCAGCAGGAATATTTCAAATATATTCACAGCTTTTGGAATGGCCGTCGCTTACTGCATCACTTACTGATGGTTTGGTGTACATTTTTTGAATAAAAATAGCGAATCTTTTCATGTTTTCGCAGTGTTTACATAAAACTATTGTGAGGCCAAAGGTCCAATGGTGACCAATAACACCTACAGTTACTGGACTCTATACTTCACATCCAATGATACTGAAACTTACTGTCAAGTGAAACTCCATACTTTACAGACATAGGAGTATAATAATGCATGATATTTTCATCATTTTGGACAATATTTTCTTCTGCTTCCTAAAGTATGTTGAAATACAAAGTCACTGTGGTAGCCAAGTGCAAAGACAATGCAATGTGTAAAATGCGTAATATGTTTGTTGACAATTGAATGGACTCTGGTATAAAATTCAGTTGTCAACAATAACATGCATTGGACATAGCACATGCTATACAGACAGGTTGAACACATGATTTGATTTAGCCCTCTACACAAGAAACTTAACTATATTTACACACAGAATGGAAATAATGGAAAAAATTCTTTAGCTTTCATCCACTATACAGTGAAGTGTTTTGACACTAGTTAAACATGAAATTCCAATGGAAAAAAATGTATGCGTAATCAAACCACTTCAAAGATACAGTTGATGGTCACTGATAAAGGATGCAACTTATTAGCATAGCCAAGGTTATATATATAAAAACAAATGAACCTTGGGAACGTTTCTTTCAATCGATGTATAATATTGTTTTCTGAAGGCTATTATACAAAAAACAGCTTTATTATCAAGTCCTGCATATCAAGTATCAATACTGAATATAACAGGTATTGCATGATGCCACTTTTGACTTCTTTCCTCCAGAGAGACATAAATTGTCTCTATCCTGCTACCTCATCATCAGAAACTGCAAGATCAAAACATTTTATCTGAAGTGGCACTTTAGGTTTTTTAAATGTTCAGCTTCATACTTGCTCCATAGGAATGTTGCCCCCATATCTTACAAACACTGACTGATTAATGCTAAGGTGGTTGGAAAGGCTAGAGCGTCAGTTATAAATTTCAACAAAACTATTAAAATTTAAAAGTAGTCAACATTCTCTGTGGAATAAAAAAAACTAGACATTTGGGCACAAAGGCATTGCAGAGTTATAGCCTGTTGAAACTTCTGAAAAACTGACCAAATAAGGAGAAGTTGGGGAGTCCTTAGTGTATTAACTATGGTAGAGGACCCCTAGCTTTTAATAAAATGTTTGAAAAGGGAAAGTCATTATTTGCTGTTTTTAAGGAAAGTTTGACAAGGCGGTGCTGGCATTCAGAGTGAGTGAATGCTATTGAAAATGCAGTTTTAGATTCTTTGAGTGTCAAAGAGGTGTCAAAAGTGAGATTAACCAAAAAAACTGCTCTATGACTTCAAAAGAGGTGTGCAAATATGGCTTGTTTTCAACATTTTTGACAGAATAACAATTTTCCTACATAATTGTATACCAATTTAATCCAACTTTGAAATGAGATATGGACATGAAATTTTTACAGCCTATTAACAAGGTTACAGATAAGATTTACATGGCACAATTTTTCTGTATTTGAAGTACTTTTTGAAAAATCACATTTTGAAATTTGAAAGAATTTTTAATAATTTTTTGATATATAAACCCATGTAAAATCATAAAAACAAATTTTATTTACAAATCCTGCTGTACAAATCTTACAATTAATAGTGTCAACATATTTATAACTAATTTGGTAATTTTAATGCTATCCAATTATTATTAAATTCAAATATGTAAAAAAAATATGAAAAATTAAAGTTTAATATTTACTGGTGTCATATTTCAAAATCATGGCTGCAAATATAAAATTTTTATATTCTTTGGAGAAATTATTAACTAAGGGAGGTATCCTGAAAATTTGAACTAAATATCTTGATTCTAACACTTGAAACTTTACATTAACTCTGAGAAAAGAATTGGTGCAAAAATAGCCTTTCCAGCCACCTTAAATACTTTATTGGCTTCTGTAATGTAAAAACATTTTCTCAGATTTAATGAGATATGTATTAAAATCTTTTTGATAACTCCAATAAAAAAAACAGGGACAAAGTATTTCACGTCACCTCAATTATAGGGCCAGTGGTTGTAACTTTTCGATTATTTTTTCACTATTTTTGTTTAGTATGCCAATTGCAAGTTCTTGTCCTACTCCCCAAAGCATGTTGAAACACCTACTAAGGTATTTAGCTTGTCAACACGGCATCTATATGTGTAAAATGTACTGTTATATTGTTCACATTTGAATTATGGTCTGCACCAGAATTCACTTGTCAAAAATTACAATAACATAACAATGCAGTATACCTGTACAGAGTTGACAAGCTGAATACTGAGTGACTCACCATGGTTTGGGAAGTAGAACAAGAAACTGTTGTTGACATTAAAAACAACAATTGTGGAAAAAATTATCAAAAGTTACAGCTAATGGCCCAAAATTTATGCTTGTTTTCCTGAATTTCTCTTTGATGTCAGGATAATACAGTCAACTGTCCCCTTTAATATTTTGAGCGCCAAAGTCAATTTTTTTCACCTTTGTAAAATGTACCCAGTCAATTTTTTCAAATTTTTGTCCAAATTTTGATGAAAAACTGTAGCCTAAGAAATGTTATGTTCGTTTGGTCCAAAATTATCAAAATAATTACAGAAAAATTCATAAAAACTGGCAAAATGTTGCACTAAAATTTTGGTGGGAAAAATTACAGCACTTAAAAGGGTTAAACAATCTCTCTCATTTGGCTGACCTTACATCCTTTAACCTTCCTGAACAACACAGTATAATTCACCCATCTTCCTGTCTTTTAATCTAGCCTCTATCAATGAAGGACATAAGTTGGAGCTGTTTTAATCAAGGCAAATAGTGTGTTTTAATCCTCAGTTCTTGTAGTTTCAGATGCAGCTTGTATTGAATTAGATGTCTGAGCATTTCCAAGCTCTCTTGGGTACAACAATCCATGGACATGAACAATCTAAGGTTTACAGACTTCTGCACATATGGCTTTTCACAGTACACATATACATGTATCACACACACACATCATTAAATGTATATTCATACATATTCATACAACCTTTTATAAAGGATTTCCTGTCTGGGTTTTAACGCATGCTTTTAGTGGATCACTGGATGAGGAAAAAGATTCCTTGTTGACGAACTTATAATTGTGTTATTGTAATGAAAGGCAGGCCCTGGAGCTCCAGGGTCTTAAGTGAAATTAGTTGCTGTCATTTAAATTTTCTGCCACAGATATAAGTAAAGGATAGTTGTTTATACTGTTTATAGACAGCCTTGGACAAAAGGTAAATGTCATCATGAAGGAAGCTAGTAACCTTGGCAAGATATCATTCAGAAGGTATGTCAACAAAATATATATAACACCTTTACCCTTTGAGCGCCAAAGTCAATTTTTGTCACTTTTATAAAACATATCCCTGTCAATTCTTTTGAGATTTTTTGCTAAAATTTTGATAAAAAAATGTAGCCAATGAAATGTAAAATACATTTGGTCAAAAATCATCAAAAAAATTTCAGAAAAATTCATAAAAGTTCATAAAATGTTGCACTAAAATTTTGGTGGGAAAAATTGCAGCACTCAAAGGGTTAATATAATAACATCCCTCCTTGAAGTGAAAAGTTAATTATCAGTTACTGTGATTGCATTAAAGGGCCTATGACATGAAAATTCAAGCCTTTTCTGACCCATTCATGCTGAAGCATAATCAATTTATGATCGACTTGTCGAATTTCTTTGCCATCAGAGCATTTTGTGTCCATGAAAATCGCATTTTAAGATGCGGTATCGACCATCAGCTTGTAATTGTTCCGCAAAAAGCTGCCGCCATGTTGTTACGTCATCAAAGGTGTACAGTTAGCCCGCTGGCCCGTACCGGGCGTACAAAGCAATGGCGTCTGCTACACCTGATGCAGATTCCGATTGTGTCAGCGAGCACAGCATTGATCTAAGCGACGTTTCCGAAACTATTGAGGAAAATTGCGACAGTAATAACTTCAGAGTTAACACAACAGATGGACAGCAAATTGTACCATATCGATTCGAGCCATATAGCCAGGCATCCGATGAAGACAGCGACGGGCCAGACCCGGAAGTTGTCAATGACGATGTCAATTGTGTGGTCGATATCGGTCGATTACAAAATACTGAATGGTAAGAATCACACTTGTGTAACATTTTTTGTGACTGAAAATAGTACTTTGAATTATCCTGATATTGGGATTAATACTTTAGTGTTGCATAGCCAATGAATGCGTAGGAAATGACCCAAAAGCCGAGCGGACTCTCTGTAGAATTACTGCTGTTATGATCGTAACATCAAACCACGGTTACTGACTCTACTCACGGAGCTATAGCTCAATGTCAACTCCACCGTTTAGTAAACTGGCCTGTTTTTTGTTTTAATCCTTGTCTTGATAAATATTTGGGACAAAGGCATGTTAGCGAGTAGTTCACACGACGGCCAGTAGGTATCAAGAGGCGACTCCCGTAATCTTTATGGAACGGTAATCATGGACAACGGTATATGGAGAGGACAACGAATGGATGTAAACAACCTGACCCGGACAGCGAAAAAAAGACGACTGCCGTCTCTAACCATAGACAGTAAGAGACGTTTCTCTACTGTCTATGCCCTAACCGAAATAAAAACAAATGTCTAAAAATATCAAGAAAAACAGCGTGAAAGGAAATTTAGCCGTCAAATGTTTGCCAAGACCCATAACTAACACTTTGTTGAATATTATTGCACTTATATTTTGGGTTCGAAGTATCGTCGCCATTTTCGAAAGACGGTGGCTAATGCAATATAACGGTCGCGGAATCGATCGCCTTTTTCTTTAAAGCAAAATGAAATGAACTCATAAACGTGGCATCCAGTAAGTTTCAAACATCCTTCAGAAGATCAGTGGTATCGGCAACGTCAATTTAGATGATCCGTTCATTATTGTCATGCGTTTGAAAAAAGTCAGACAATGTGAAAGAACAAAATTGTGGAGCTCGACATCGTCGGCAATAACATACGTGACAGTCGTAGATAGGGTCGAAAATAATTTAATTTTCAAACAAAGCAATCAAAAAAGACAAACTACATGTTCAATTCTAAGATGTTCAGTTTCACAACTACGCACCGAAATTTGAATGGGTCGGAATAAACAGTACCTATACTGACTCGGGATGCATTAGTACATGTCGGCCGTCATAACATACAGACGTGGCAGAGGGACTGTGATACAACTGTCGATTTTCGCCAACATTATTTCGTATAATTATAGAAACTACCTACTCCTCTTTTATGTTTACATGTTCGTCCGGGAAGCATGGCTTTTAGAACGTAGATCTCTCCCTAAAATGCGAACAATTTGCGAAAAAAACTCATTTCAGGGCACTAAAGTCAGAGCAAAATACAACCACGCACTGCCAGAACGCTATGACGTCATAGGCTTCAATGGGCATCCCAGAGCTAGAGGTCAAAATCCTCAATCACACCTTTGAACAATAGTTGAAAGTAGATTGAAGTAGAGTAACTCATGGATCTATTTTTGTACATCAATGAGTAACAGTGATTTAAAATATTTTACAATCGAAATTTCCAACCCAGAAAATGTTTATATAAGTCAACTTCCACATCCTATAATGTAGTATTACCAAATGTGAATGTCCTTTGAGCTCAAGATTTCAGGATTTCAATCAAATGAAGGGGGATGACATTCACCGTGTGCTCTTATATATATATATATATATATATATATATATATATATATATATATATATATATATATATGTATATATATATTGTGCTGTTCACAGTTTACGTCAGTGTTCTCTCATCAATATGTTGAAATAGATTTTGATATTGTTTTGAAAATTACAGATGCAAAAACGATGAAAACTCATCTGTGTAGGCGACTGATATTGTAAGTTATTACAGCAGTACTAAAAGGCATATTCACGACTTTTGAGTACAAGCTGCAAAAACTGCCATGCATGCAATGCAAAATTTATCTGCATTTCTAGCAGCAGTGTCTGATGTCCGCATACAGCTATATTTATTGACAAACCTGTAACCGTGAACAGTTCTATTCAAAAACTGCTTTTCAAAATAAAAAATAATTTGTATTACGTAGTACATTCTGGTGTTTATTTTCATTTTGTCCTTAGGGCAGTATGCTCTCATACCTATTTTTCTGGTTTCTGCACATTATTCAACCCAATTAATGGGGCCAGGGTGTTATGAATTTTTTTTCCATGTACTTTGTGAAACTGACACTTTGTGTCTGCAATCACATATTTCACATTACCATAACAAAGCTTTTGGACTTCTAAATATGAAATTTTATACATTGAAAGGGGAAACATACAATCTGCAGAGCAAAGAAAACGACTCATCCAAACACAAAGAAAAAATGCATTGACACATCTATAACAGTAAAAAAGGAGCCAACATTGTTCGCAAGTAGCATGTATAGCAGCTTTATTTGGAAAAATAATCGACTGAATGAACTGGTGCTTGAGTTTCAGAAAACAGGGGCCCAGTCTACTTTGGGCCAGATTATCTTGACACAACAATGATAGCCCAATCAACTTATTCTAGAGAGGTCACTCGGTAAACTTTGATGGCTTGGCTTTATAAAATCATATTACTTGAAAATCATGCACGATGGAATATACATTTTATTAATTGGCACTAGATGTAAAATATTGATAAAAATTAAATGCGATTTACTTTCATTTTGAGTAATAAAAAACTAATCAAGTCATGATAGGCAGCAAGTTATCTGTAGATCTTATTTGTTGTGACAAATTGAAAGTCTACTGTCTGTGACTGGAAATAGTATCACAAAATGCACTAAAATGCAACCTAATCTATTTTTATTAAAAAAATAGTAATAAATAACAATTCTATCATCCTGCAAAAGTCATTGACATACATTGTTAGTTTCCATATTCTATGACTCTTCAGATCTGAATATTTTGTTGAATCAGCACTTAGTGCAGTATGAGATAACATTTTATCACAGAATGAACATTTGTAAGTAGAACAGCATTACGGTTGACATTTGAAACAAAAATGGTGAAAACATTATGAAAAATACTGTCAAGGACAGTGTGCTTACATTGTGTTTGAATTGGTCCATTCAAGAAATATTTCAATCAGTAAAAAAAGAAAGACAAAAGCAAATAAAGTCAATTTTAGGAACATCAATATAAACTTCTATAGCAATAGGAAAAGCAGATCCTACATACATTAGCAAATCTCAATAAAACCTCAGCCAGGGAAGGCTTGACAAAAGAAAAGAAGAGAGTGGGAAAAAAAAATAATAATGCTACCTCTTCAGTCTTCTAGACCCCCCTGGATATCAAATGTTCAACCTCTTGATGTTCAACCTCTTGGTATAGACCATTTGCATAAAAAGATAAATTAACGACCAGATGGCAGGAAATGTAAGATACATCTATTTACAAACTTGGGGATTTTTAACTAATGCTATCAGTGCTATCATTTCAATGTAAACAGCACTCAGGTTAGTTACAGCACGGAGGGGTAGAGTAACCGTGGTTACAGACAGTGAAATGCTCTCTACTGTTGGGGTGATTATGACATCTGGAATTACCCTGGATCCAAATTTCTTATCAGTTATTGTGTGTCTTACATGGAAAAGCTGCAATAATTGGTTAACTATGAAAATTCACCTCAGCTTTGTTTTCTGGATCAAATTTCACCACAAATTGATACTAAATATGGCAAAATTATGTTCACAGCCTTTGAAATTGTCTCACAAAATATCCTGGGTTGGTATAGGTCATTTCAGGTCACATGCTGAGAAAATTACCTAAAATATACAAATTTAGGGTTTTCCATACACTTTGAGCAGAAGATTTACGGATTAACATCCCTCTGGACTTCTATACCAAATTACAAAGCTATAAGACAAGTTTTTGAGAATCTTTTTCCTCGCTAAAAAATGACAAAATTGTCTTAAATACAAATTTGCATATTTCGGGACAATTTCCACATACATACAGATGCCACAGACTTCAGCTTATACGATAACCTCATATTGGTATAGCTAAATGTGAGCTAAACATTGGCATTACTGGCCCTTTGATTCCAGGTGCACCTGCAATAACTGTGGTAACATGCCAACAGTAAATGAATGTGTATGTTGTGGTGAAATAGACGTGTTGCAATTGGAAAAGGAGATGCATGGTAATTTGACCTGCATTGTTAACCACCCAGGCTTCACAAATTGTTGTTTAGATGAGTTTGTGCTGAGGGTGGCTAACTTTGCTTATATTGACCATCATGGCCACCATCGTAGATCACAAGCAAAGCAGCATGAGTAAGTACCAACGGCATATCATATTTACAAACTGGAAAACTTAATATATCGATAGTAGATACCTGTCTTTGCTATCTGACATCGACCTTACTTAGTAAAATTAAAATTGCCCTTTTATGAATAAATATGGTATTACTATTGATGTGACATCAATGACATCAACTGGGAACATTCAGAGTTGTAATGTATGTTGCAAGGGATTATCATATGATATTTACACATCTCACAGTGATCACACCATTCACCCAGACTCACATCAATTTGATATTTCTCTTCAGAATTTTAACTTCTACACCCATTGATCCATCACTGACAAAGGTGTGTATATCAAAACATTCCATACAATTATTTTCACCTATACACAAAAAATCTTTCAAAGAACTGGTCTGAAATATAGACAAGTCTCTTGGAATTAACATTCACAATTACATCACTAGGCAATATTACCATTTTCATATTACTGACAAAAGAATGATGCTTGTCGGTAGAAACATTTTTCACAGAGGTCCTCAACTATGGAACACCTTTCAAATGGGTCACGCGTCAGAATGCATTGCCAGGAAATTTACTCACTGGATAACAATTTCAAGTGAAAACAAAAGACACCTTCATAACCTTCCTACAGACTAGAACAAACTCGATCATTAGAATCGAGTCCCACCTTTAAATAACACACTCCACAAACATCTCAGTGTGCAGTACACAGCAGTAAAAAACTGTCAAGGACAGTGTGCTTATATTTGGTTTGAATTGGTCTATCAAGAAGTATTTAAACCAGAAAAACAAGAATGATAAAAGTAAATAAGGTCTGAAACTTTAGGTAATGGAGGTCAACTTCAGCAACATGCATAGCAGAGTTTGAGCAGGTCTGCCAATATGTAAAATTTCATGAACAATGACAGGAAATGATTCATAAGAAATGATTCAAAAGCTGTTTCAGTCACTGCAGTCACTCCCAACACATAATAGGTATATTGCATACAAATACATGTAAGTTAAAGATCATAAAAGTTCTGATTCAGATGTATAGGCTTTTTCATTTAATAACCACCAATCCTGCATATTAGCAAGATTTTTCTTACCTCATTTGCATATTTCTGACACTGACATGTTCATTTGAACATCAAATCTCAACCCCTGGGTCTACCTGTACACCAAATACTAAGCTTTTGTATTGGATGGACACCCACCCATCCATCCATCCATACATATATACATACAGATGCCACTGACTCGCCATATAGGCTCTTTTTGGTAAACATACATATATACATACATATATATATATATATATATATATATATATATATATATATATATATATATATATATATATACACACACACACACAACGGAATGAGCTAAAAAGATGCAAAAGCACTGATAAAAACTGAAAATATCAAGGATAGCATCTCAGGAGTGATGTGGTCATATTTGCTTATATATATGCAACCAGATGGGCTGCGGCATTCTGAACAGACTGCAGATGACCTAGTTGGTCATTTTTAGAACCATAGAACAGACTGTTACAATACTCAAGTCTAAATGTAGCAAATGCATGGATGGTTTCTCAGTAGCAGGCTTGTCGAGTACATTACACATTTACCCTATTTTTGACAAAGAGAAATATGCATTCCTACATAGATGACTGATATGATCACACATTACCCCATCCCTGTTGACAATAACACCAGTTCTGAATGTCACCTGTTCCAATTTTGCCACAGTTACCATGGAAAGAGAAAATCTAACCAATCACAGATTTTAAGCGGGTGGCCGCTTTTTAAAAACAGCACCCTCACATGGGCATTTTGAATACCAAGGAATGCTCCTTTGACCATATATGGGCATATTTAGATTACATGTGACTGTATACCTTTAGGGTAACAAATCCTCAAGCTATTCAGTTATGCTAAATTACTTTTAAGCATAGTGAAAAATGAGCAACAATGACAACAAATACTTACAGTTTGATAACCAAAATATCAAAGCTTTCCCAAGAAATATAGATTATGCTGTTTTCTCATTTTGAATTTGACAGAGATTATGTTGTTTGAAAGGAGCTGGATCTTATTCTGGATCTTTAAGCTTTAGCATGAATATTAACATGTACATACATTCATATATTGTGCTCTCCCTGGCATTTCGAAATTGTTAGTAAATTTACGAATTCGGTTCAAAAATATTAGTAAGCACAAATTACGTAATGTTGAGCCGTAGCTGCAATGCCTTGGTCGACTGAGCCTGTTTCGACTATGATGTAAACTTGTACTTTTTCAACTGAGGTTGATAAATGCATTGAACAGTAAGCAATGCCAAGATCCATGGCTCCAAATAAGTTTACATCCATTTACCAAGCACATGGTGCAATTACACTATCGAGTGAAGTTGACCGTCACATACTTGCACAAAGAGAATTGCAACCTCTGTTAAGGGCATACCACTTTACGGCACATATAGAAAAAGTGAGTTCACTCCACGTACGTCAGAGAGAACATGTAGCACAACTCTATTTTACGAATTTTTTTGTTTTACAACAGCAAGGATGATTATTTTGCGATGTCAGGCAGATTTTCAAGGGTTTTCAGAAAAAAAAATTCTGAGAGTTGAAGGACTTACAATGATTGTAGGCGTGTACAGACCTAATGAAATACGTTTTCAAGCTTGAATTGTCCAGAGCTAATTAATTAATTCAACCGCTGAATTCATAATCTTGACTGAAAATCAGGCTTCAAAAATAACAAAATTGTTCGTAAATGGCCGATCAGGCATTTATTTTTTTTCGTAAATTTTCATTTTTGTTCGTAATTTACGAACGTTACGAGCGACAGCGAGAGCACAGATATACCTATTCACCATTTAGTATATTATATTATGATGTCATCTATATTATAATGTCATTTCGATTTCAGGAGGTACAGGTACATAGCATACAGACAGTTTGTGAGGTTGTGCTGGGGCCATCTTGGCAAAGAGATTAGAGTTGTGCTACCATCATGTGTTGTTACAAAGATTCGACAGACTTTCCCATCCGCAGACTATGTTGGATTTAGGTACGCCTGTCTCGAGGGTTAGGATGAGCAGCGAATCGCCTAATTGTTGCAGCTACTGCATCTTCTATTGTTGGCCGCTCAACACCATCACACAGGGGAGGTGGCTGTTCCTGTTCTGTCATGTTGCGTTCATTGACATGGACGTGGCACATGGCAATCACTTCTCTGAGTATCTCTGTGACATAATCTGAAATAAAAAGTTATCCATTAGCCCAGAAAGAAAAAATAAAAATCAGAATTGCTGCTTTAACTTTGCCCAATTTGAATTTTTTATTTCTGCAAATTCATACTTGTACAAGTTAGTTGTTATTCAAATGATGAATTCATAGTAATTGATGATGTAATACCACCATATCAAATGCTGAATTTACTGTTAAAAAAGTTGCTCAGTAACCAATTAACATGATTGTTGAAATAAAAATAAAGGTGTGCCACCTCATGCAGTGTATTGTATTATGTATTCAATTTTCATGAGATTGACTGCTTATTGCCATACATGACCCCACTTTCTGAGTGTATCATTGTATCCAATGATGCCATTTGAGTTTGCACCTTTAGGTAAATGGTCAAAAATGCCTGAAAAAACATTTATGGACTTCAAGTCATTGTTGATGAGTTTTCCACTGAACCAGAAGTATAATATATCCCTACTGACAAACAATGACAAGGTTTTTAATGAGAGCTTTTAAAGTGTTTACCAAAAGATGGCTCTTCTAGTATCTTGCGCACTGTATAACCGCCTTTCTTCCATTTAGGAAATTGCAGTCGATATCGTGCCTCATCACCTTCTGTATGCTGTTGGTTGCGTCCAGCATTTTCATTGAAGTGTAATATGGCCAGCAGTGTCCTGGGAGTCACAAAATTATAATGTAGGCAGTTATGAAACAACAACTCTAATAGTGTTTTATCTGTGTACATAAACAACCAGACATTGTAGATGTCACAGTCCCCACAAGATCATGAAAAAAATTTTAATAATGCAATGATTAGAACTCAAAATGAAGAATTTGATCATATCACAATAGCTGACCTACCATGTACCAGACAAACAATGAGCTCATGATAAGTACATGATATGATGCCATGCCTTTTTGTCTAAGTAAGAAATAATTCTGTCAAGGCATGCTGCTTAAACAGCTTTAGACATAGAATATTTAAAACAAAAAGGCTTTACCAGTAGGCTATATCAAATTTATTATGAAATAATCTAAATGCACATGTATGGCTTGGTAACCTGTCCTTGTGTCAAGCTTTACACTTGGATTCTGTCAAGGTGTGGCTATGTAATAGCACTGGATAGAGATCAATCGAGACAAAATGGTAACCACACAGCCATCTTTCACTAGATTGCAGTTTGAAAAAAATTCTAGCATGAAATGAGTGTAGTGACACAGAACATGGAACAATGGAACAATTTAAACCAAACAGCTGCCAGTTGGCCCCCTTGAATTAGATCAGCAAACAAAATGAATTGCAAATGTAAGCCATGGTCTTGTACTAGTGCACAGTTTGAACGAATTCTGTTCGGGCAAATCTGATTTGGATGGGTGGACTGTCAAATACAACAAGTATGTAAGTACCCAATCTATAAGTCCCAATTAGGTATTTTTGTCAGGCGTGAACTACAAATACTATTACACACAGAGTAATAACTATAAATTCACCAATATGGCGAAATGAGTAGCAAAGTTACGAGTCATTTACCAACAGTAAAAGTGATTTGGCTGTTTATTTGACTGGTTCAAAGGCACTTTGAAAACACTACTAAACATAATGTGATCCTTTACATGAGCCTATTCTTGGCGTGAACATTATCACCGTTATCAGATAGAGTAGTCATTAAAGCCCGGCGCGACATGGACCGGGATCCGGATTAGTGCCAAGTTTGGGTGGGCGTTTTGGGGCATGGCTCTGCATAATGAGTCTGTTGGTAACGGTTGCTATCGTTTGCATTATCTCCATAATCTGTTTGCTCTCAAATCACGCTCAGACTACAGCCTTCGCAATACGCAAAAGAAAGAAGGAAAAAATATCAATTTCATCAAACAGGAGCTTGCTGAGTTGATCTACTTAAGTTTTTGCTGCATTTAGGGGTCATGTCATCGATTGAGAATAATTCGGCTACTGACCGCCATATCTACATACGGAATTGGCGCCGTAAGTAGTGGAAATAATCATCAAGAATGTAATAAACATAAACATTAAAAATAATCCGAAGCTGGCAATTTCGTATGTTGAAATCACAAATTATCGATCTGAACATTGACTGAGAAACACGGACAGGAAAATGGTAGGAAAAGGTGAACGACGCGACGTCATGACCGATTGCTAAAAAGAAAGTAAGTTCACTACATCAAGGAAGGATCGAGATTTCCATGAATCTCGCATACCACGATATCTGTATGTCGGCTACCCGGTTGCTTTTAGGGTGACCCCGACAACTCGTCACGAGTTATGATTATTTTCAGAGCAATGGGATGAACCACGGACTGGGTTCATAGATATCTTCGTTATTGAAGAAATTAAAGTCCAACCTTTGTCGAAATCTTACGATTTAGTGCCAACTCGATGAGGCGATCTTGGACATACGTGAAAAATCCTCTTAGGCCTAAGCCTTTCAAACAAGATCATGTGATGACGCTCACTTGCTCACCTTGAACTGACATTGACAATGTTTTGATGTCTTACAAGCTTTGTTTAATTCCCATAACAGAAGTCCAAACGTTACTGGGGCAATCGGTATGTCAAAACCTTACCAATCCTCCGAACACGACATGTCATTGCCATGTGTGAGAACATGTGTACATGTACAAACCATACGGCCGTTTTCAGGGCTAGCATTTATATCAGCGTACCGGTACTTTCGACCGTAGATTTGGGGGACTGTTTAAAAAAAGTGGCTCTCTTTGACTGACTGTAATTAAATTGATCATGGAGGCTACCGCTATGCTTTGATGTATAATGTTTTCGATGTCATTGTAAACTATGGACTCTGCCTGCAGTTTTGCATAATACAGTGTACGCACTTTTCGCAAGAATACATCGTACCGATACCGACTCATCTCTTGCCAATCATCACATCCAAAAAGGGTTCACCTTCGCGCTGTCATTGCATCATAAACGCTTGTTAGTAAAATAGCTTATGACAACCACGAAGTTTTCATCCTAGTGTGCACGCCAATATACATGTAACTCTAAGCGTACACATGGTTTGTTTTAAATCGTAATTGTTCTCGTATGCACAGCAAATGTTTGACCAGTTTACACCTCTGCGCGTCACTGAATGATTGACAATTGTTTGAATCACGGAACGACTGTTCCCAAGGGGCCATTTCCTTTGTTACGAAAGCGATTTTCCCCTAATCGTCGTAATTTTAAAATGCTTTGCGAAACTTTGCGGATAACTGTATGGCCTACGTGTTTATGAAAGAGTCTATGTTTATGGTATGCCAATAATGTTTGTTTGAGAATCGCTTTGGCTGATTTTCATGGAGCGGTCTACCTTGCTGTTGCCAGTTATCACTCAAGCGCCATTATGAATTTTCGATGAGTTAGGGGTCTTTTATACCCCGCATCGGGGTTTAAATCAGTTGGCAGAAACCTAGTTATTAGCTTCACACTGTGTTTAAAACCAGTCAAGTACAGATCAAATGACTTACAATCTTGCTACATCAATGTTTGTTTAACCAGTTATTTCACCATATTGATGGCCTTACAGATGGGGTGTTGGACTCTGTAACATATTTAAACATTTTGGGGACTGCAATTCAACCTTGTTTGTTTGAATACTACTGGTACTGGGAGTCTCATTAATATCCTATTGCTCAGTTTTATTTCTTGTCATACCTGCATGACTGTCCATGGTATGAGAAGCAATACATCTTCGGTGCAAACTGATTCAGCAAACTGTGGAAGGCCTCTAGGAAGATGTTTGCTCCTGTCCTGACATTTGTCTGATATCTCGCAACAGTGCAGTGGATGTAAGAAGGCGTTCCAGTTTAACCATTGTCACAGAACCTGCATTGTGGATAAATTTAATTAATAGGACAGTTAAATTGCCAACGGTCACTCTGTAATTATATTTACACCGCGCACAGACATCATATTCATTGTTAATTTACAAACATGACTTGCAGAGCCATCACTTCTCATAATGCTCCTTAAAGTTTAGTTTTGTTTTGAAATTCTGTAACTTGTTTGAAGTTGCAGATAAATTTGGTACTGTTTTTCAAGATTTCATTAAACAAATTATAGCGATAGTAAAGGATTCACAATGCTAAGTAGTGGTTGCCATGGCAAATTTGTAAATAGCACAAAAACAAGTTTTTTTGGATGTGATTAAAAGTTAAAGTAAAATGATGTTGGGCAAAAAGAGAGTAATTTTTCCCTTTTAAACTATTGAATTTACATACCACATATCCTATTACTTACATGGCTGCAGCCATTGTTTTCTGGCTTCTCTGCCTTGCAAGCGTCCATGGAGACATGATGGAAAGAGTGCATCGTTGTGGGTATGAACATTAACCATGTGATTGAGAACAGAGACCCATTTCGCCAAGACAGTTGCTGGTTCTCCTGGAGGGGTAGACACTGCACACCAATACAAATGATTAATAATACTAGGTATCCACGGTTGTAACTCTCGACACTCTCTCTCATTGGCAATTGCTAGCAATTTCTTCTTCAGTCCTTTAATTAAAAAATAAAATCATTTTATTCCATAAGTGCAACAAGTGAAAGTACTGAGAGCAACAAAAACACATTATAAATACAAGGGCATAGTGAATGCTCACAATCTCTTCAGGGGATTTTGTTTTTCGTATTACATAAGTTCTATCACTCGTTTTGAAATGTAAATCCCAATAAACAAAGAAACAACTTTTGCAGAGTGATAGAACTTGTTTTGATACTTGTAATGATGTTTAGAAATATCACAACGTCATTGAATTGTGATTGGCTACCGTTTGTAAGCCCAGTTTCATTGTCTTTGATGTCTTACTTTTTTACACATGACAGATCAAAGGGCACTTACTTTGCAGACTGACCATGTCAGCTATCTGAATGTTATCCGCCATGGTCAATGTGCAAAACAAGTACTCGGCAGTACCATTACCATAGCTCAGTACCTTTAAGCTCTAACACATTAGCAGTGCAGCTATAGCTGCAAGCAGAACTGCAATGGGACTTCAGACGCTTGTGGTGACAAGGTTATCATGGAAAAGTATGTATACAAAGTATTTCAAGTACCTTTAGCGATGTGCCAAACATCAAAGAGGTGTTCGACATTGGGCATGTTCTCTCGCAGCCACTTTCGGATCTGAACATGCCTGTCTGTCACAATCGTGCCAATGGTGAGGCCTTCTCCCTCCAAATCTGCCAGAGATCTAATCAGCCCTTCCTTTTCCATTCTAACTGCTCCACCAACCTCGTTGCTCTGTTTCAAATATAAAATTCACGTGTTACTGAAGGTTGTTGACATTGTTTACATAAAGATAATTTAATGCATCAGATAAAGCAAGTTATTTGGGTCAGTGTATTTGTTATTCATTGGCTGGCTTACAGACTGTATACATGCAGAGAGTGATGAATGGGAGGATTACGAAAATTGTTTGAGAACTACACTTAACATGTCTGTTGTTTCACAGGATTACTGAGTATACCCAAGAGGTAGCCCTGGGTTCCATATGTGGGGAGTTCAAAGCCGCATTTGTATACTGTGACGCTTCTATGGCCTCTCACATCGCTACTATGGTGCCACCCATAGAAAAAACCGCAAGCGAGCTGCAATATGCTGTGCTCACTTTCCATACACAGAAAACTACCTGAAATGATGTCGTTATAGTAATGTATACGGTTTAAAGTAAAAATAGGTAATTAGTATACATGTATGTATTTTAATTTTCAAGCACTAGTACATCATTTCAGGCGCTCTTCAGAATTCTGTACGTGAACGCAGCATATTGCAGCGCGTTTGCCATTTTTTCTACAGGTGGCACCATGGCAGCAATGTGAGAGGCCATAGAAGCGTCACAGTATACAAACATGGCCTTGAACTCCCCCCCCCCCCCCCACCTATGAAACCCAAGGCAAGAGGGCACATGGATTGGTTAAATAAAACGATTCACATGCAAATCCTTTTGCATAATTTACAGAGTGTACCATTTTCGAAGAAAACTCTGATATCAACCTGGCCTTTGAATAAATATCAAGTATACAGTTGCTTTATGAGGAGGGGCAAATCTTATAGGTGATTAAGACACACCCATGTGTATTTTAGATGGTGGATGCTTACCAAGAAATGAACGCAATATCTACCTCCGACTTTGTTGTCAGCTGATATTGAGTCCATTGCCTTGATAGGCTTTATGTATCTCACACGTTTGAAAACTTACCTGAACCAGTTGCATGTCGATGATTACATTGGCCACTAGTTCAATGACAGTGTACGAGCCAAACTTTGCAGAATGACCTGGGCTGTCAGATCGGCCATCACCACCAAGCACCAGGTCTCGTTGATCGGCCTGAAGAGATGCCAGGAGCCACGTCCTTTGTTCAGCCCATACATGCCTAATTGAAGGCAGCAACAACTGGGACTGGTGTCTAAAGAATGTTCTGGCTGTTATAGCAGCAACCCTCATGTGAGAAAAAATACGCAAAACTTTGCTGACCAGAGCACCAGAAGTCAATATAGCTGACGACAGCAAAATATTGCCAGCTGGTATATTGCCGACATATGGCTGGCTGTTCCACCCTGTTTTGTGTTGGCAAGCTGTACACTTCAATACCAGCAATAGCATTGTCCCCTTCAATGTCCGTGATTGTCTCATGTTAGCTTCACCACACCTTGGACAGTGGATCAGCCTGATCAATGAAAGCAAACATGACCAGAAAATGATATACTTCTGGTCATCATGTACAGACGGCGTACTGTCATCGGTCAACACACTGGAAACACTGGATACAGTGGTGTTGGACTCGCTGTCAGATGGGATGAAGTCATCATCATCACTTCGGTGATCAGCTGCATTCAATGGACTGGCAGGCTCATCACATCTGCACGATGACTGTTGTGCATCACAGGCTGTGTCAACAGATGAACTCTCTACAACGACTGGTACTGGCATTGCATCTGTCTGGACCCCAATTTCAGATGTTTTTACATTCAACGTAGTTTGAGTGCCTGTTGAACAGACGTAAAAGTGTTAAAACTCAGATTAAAATCAACATTTACCCACACATTCAATTTGTGACACATGATCATACAAAGATAAAATTTACAATATTTATGTAAAGTTGACTTTCATGTTTTTGACCTAAACTACAATTTCTCATGAATGGATTTTTAAGATAACGTCTACATTTGTGTATTTGTGTGTTTTTTTAGTCTGACTATTGTGTCTGTGTTGATTTGGAATTAGCCTCAGTAATTTCCCAGTGAAGATTAATATAGTATCGTATTTTATTGTATTTACTGTAGCAAAGACAATTTGCTAGGACAGTTGCAACCTTTGTCAGTTTGCTACACAATTACGTGTACATGTACCTCTGCTAATTCATTTCCTTCCTACATAAACCTATATAACTTATATCCTAACACATTAATCTAAAACTTGCAAGATAGTGTCACATGAACAACCATCTTTAGTCTATGTACTACACTATTACATATACCTCTACTAATTCCCTTCCTTCTCATACTGACTTGTAGCCTAACACTTCTCCTAGTATTCGGTTGTCTGCTTGTCTGACTACATTGAGAGACCTATGTAAAAAAGTATAGCAATAATGGTAATACTTTTTGGGATATACTGCAATACATAAACAGTGTATATGTATGAAATGCATATAACAAGTTTAAAATTCTGCTATCGATTTTCTTATGTTGAACACCATCACAAGGGGTAACACAACTTACAAGTTTCCACAGCATCACTTTATGTCAACTTCTAAGGTAAGTAACACTCACCACAGTTGATGTAACCTTCCCAGACTCTTCCACTGCATCTTCTTCACCTTCATGTACCGGTAAAACATGTGCTTGGGTATTTGGTTTGAGTAACTCAGCAACTTCCTACAAAAAGTATGCGTGTATGTCAAATTCACATAACAGAACTCAAGTAAAATTATAGCATCTTTATGAAGTTTACAACTGCCACTTAATCATGCCAAACACCATTTGTATCAGGCAGGTGTGATTGAGAGCAAATTATACTCCCAACATTAACAAAAATCCTTATAGATAGTATAGTACAAATGACAACACAAATATTAACGATTCAAATCAGGACGACCTTCCGTACTGTATTCCTATCACATATTAGAACAATCACCTAAGCACCCTAAAATTGCTGTCAAATATCACGATGGTAGAAAGAAAAGCGAGAAATAAACTACTTCACACCTCGCTTAAGGGCAACTGTTCAAGTCTATACATAAACAAGCATTTGACAACAGCGAGGTGTTTACCTATTTGCAAGGTTTCTGCATTATGCCTATTTTGTACATGGTTTCTCGCAAACTGGTGCAGAACAAAATTTGAGGAGAGCATTAAAACCTGCCGATAAAACACGAACATATTGACATTATAAAGCCAGTATTGAAACACCTTGTGCCACAAAACTACTGGTCTTACCATGAAATTCGAGTTTAATCATAGACAGTAGAGGGGGGAATTAATCATCTCTCTTTACGTGTGTGTGTTTTAGCATAGACAATAGTCAATGATAATAGGGTGACCGGACGATTTTTAAAACTCAAATCTTTTGCCAAAATCTTCATGACACCAGTTGAAAATGTTGGTATAAAGTCCAAATCTGGAAAAATAATTTTGGCTAATTAGCATGATCACAATTTGGCAGCCTCTGGAAAGTCGAAGTTTTCAAATTCTTTCCCTGAGAATATTGTAATGAGACAGGGTGACCAAAATCGGACCCAATATGTTTTAAATAGCTGAATGGTGACTAACTGTAAAATAATGAGTCCCGTGAAGGATGTATTTGTAGTTTCCAAATTATTTCTGTGAGAATATTGTATGGGTTGATAAGTCCAGTGAAAGAAAATGGAAGATTGTCCTTACGCTGACCACCGTGCGCTGACTTTTGTGTTTCCATTATCACAGATACAAGCCATTGTTTCTGGTCAGACAGGTGCGCACTGATGAAAAAGCATGATGTTGTTCAAGTACGGCACTATTGCGAACCTTACTTCCTGCTTTAGAAAAACCGTAGGCGCTAATTTGCGCTGCATAGCTGAGCCTATTTGGAGCAGAGAACTAATAGGAAAATGTATAGGGTACAATTCGCCCGCATGGCAATTCCTTCCCTTCGAATATTGGTAAACGATGCCAAAGGTCATAGACGTTTCATTATACATTTCGTCAGCAGTTTCTTGGAAAAAATACGTTTTGGGGAAATTTTTGCACTCATCTTGACTTCCTAATCTTCACAACATTCAATGTGACCATGGAGGTAGTCTCTGCTACCTCCATGCTTTGATATACAACTATTTCCGTTCACGCGATCTTTCATCGCGGCCGTTCGTTCGAGTAGACGACTTCCAAGATGGCGTCCCCTCTGACATTTGTTGACAAAGTGTGTTCGTAAACTTCAAGATTTGACGCCATTACCTTGTTCACAGACATAAATGTGCACAACTGTTGCATACTTAAGATGAATTTGTACAACTTATCACTACCTGAGCCCCCCGTTTAGTCTTCGATTTCGAGCATTCACCCTCAGAGTTTTTGTGTCAGCCCCATTGTTATTAAGGAACAGTAAGGCCTCTCTCGTCCGGTCACACTATGGTTTTTTGACGCGAAAGTTGGACCTCGTTTTACCGACACTATAGATTTCCATTTGGCGATCGAAAAAGACATTTTACAACATGGAATAATACAAAGGAGTTTGGCATTTATCAGTAATACAAGTTGTTTATTTTAATATGTGGTATTTCAACTATCAACTGGAGATCGGCACGCATCGAAACCATCGGGCACTCAAAATGGCGCACAAACCGCGCACACAATGTCACAAAGAAAGAGCTTACCCTTTTCCTGGCCAGTTTCTCCACAGCTGTCGATTTTCTCCGTTTGGGGTCTCGACTAACGGACTCCGCAGCAGGTCGAATAAAAATACTGGTACGGCATTCGGCTTTAGTACCCTCCTATGTTGCACCTTGAATCCCATTTTAGCTTTCAGGTCTGGCGCAGATTCGAAGGAAGAAACATCAAAATGATCACTGCATACAACCGATCTGTGGGTGGGTGTCCACTTGTCCCTCGTGCGCTGGACTTGCTTTGCCCACTGTTCACATAATCCAGGGTCCTTGGAAACTTGAAAAGTGACACACCATCACTATAGCACTTGGAGCATCCTGCCGCAACGCAAAAATTTGGCATGGCTATCTGCCGCAACGCAAAAAGTTGGCAACTATCCTTGTCTGTGGCTCAACTTTGGGCTCGGCTGCACTACATGTAAAGCGCACTGGCGCCATAAACCGTACACCTTCGCCTACGTCACTTCCGTATTTGCGAGATCGTCCAAAGAGCGCTTCCGGTCTTTTGGCGGGCTCTTTCAAATCGCCGTGATTGGGTTAAAAAGTGCATATTTTGTGGTTAACGATACGGCTTTCAGCAATAATGAATTTATTTCACGTATTAATTATACTTAGGTTCCTAATGCAATGAAGATAGGTTGGTCGTGTTCATAGGCCCTTTAAACGTGATGATTGCTATTCAGTAATTAAACTGAACAGACAAAAGCTCATTTGGCTTCAATGAAATTCAAAAGTTGCCAAAATCGGAGCAAGGAAGACGATCTTTCTACAAACAGCTTAAATGTGTTGCAATTCATCACAAAGTGTCAGGTTGGGAACTGCTCATACACACAGGGTTGTCAACTTCACATTTTTGCTTTTGTTTTTGCACCAGGATATGGGGGATGGGGAGAGACTTTTCCAATTAGCAAATACATTTTAGGTTAATCAACAGAACTATATTTTTCTATGAGAGTGCAAAATTATTTGAAAAAAAACCCAGCCATACGACACAAGGACAATTTACAAAGGGAAACCTTTACATGTAAATGAGTGCAAAGACCTTTTAAATTTTTTCCTGAAACCTTGCATTACAATACGTTCTTTCTTTTGCCTGAGACTTTTATGGGTTTATTTCCAAGCTTTTTATTTTGACAAATATCTGTGAGTTGAGAGTCTACACAAATTGAATGCCAGTCTCTCATAAATAGAACTTATCAAGAATGGCTAAAATTTATATGACATGGGAGCGGGTAATGTTGAAGAGCCCTTAACATCTTTATCGGCTCTTGTAACTTGCTTATAACATAATCAATCACTACAATCACACAGCTTGAATCAACTTGAATCCTCCGATTTTAAAATGCTCATTCCTAGCTCTGCGTGTAGGTCTGTGTGTTGTTACGGGTCATGCTTCCAACCACTGTGTGGCCGGTAACAACATACAGACCTACATGAAGAGCAAGCAGAGTCCTATCTTATCATATTATTTACCAGGAATTGTGATGTTTTGTTTTTCAGATTGGGTGTCCTTCGGGAATGGCATCTTTTCATACATACAGCAACTGTCAATTCTGTTTGTGGACAAGTGAGTCACAACTCTGAAATCCCTCTTGGCCAACACTGCTGACAAATGTCGTTCACGTTGTTTCTTGTCAAATGTAAACAATGCAATTGTACTTTTGACATCAATCGGCAGAAAAATATAAAGCTGGGTTTATGTAACGCATTGCTGTATATTTGTTTACGTATTTTCTTTGTTGATCTTACTCGAAACAACGACGTTCGTGAACACTTTTGGTTGGAATACGCTAGCACATCCGCTGTTTCATTACTTTCCTGTCTGGCCACGCCCACGAGACAGAAATGTAATTGTCCACTGAATATTTAGGAAATCTCAGGCCGAAATAGCGATAGAGCGAACGAAGTACAAGCAGCGGGTACTTTTATCTCGAATACGTTTGCTGATGATAAACTTATCTATTATCATATCACGAATACCTCTGGGACGACGGACTGTTGACCCTAAAACCATCAGCGTTGCACACGCAGCACATGAAACAGAGCTGAAAAATGCTGCAGTGAAATACACTTGATTTGCAATGTATTGCGAAAGTATACCACAGGTAAATGACGCACAACACACACCGTTATATACGAATCACACACGCTCATCTTCTGTCACTGACCGTCTTTCACTAAAGACCTACCTGGCAGGACTTGCTCCAACGTCTTCTGTGGCGTCGTAAAATTCATCAGAGTCGCTCCCTGAAGACATTTTCAATCATTTAAAACTTTTTGAAATGCTTAAAAGAATGTTGATGATGAGCCTACTTCTCGCGTAGGCGTCTAATTCGGTATTATGTACCGGATCGGGGACAACTTCACTTAACCTATGTCGCCATCTTGAATAACATCTCGGCTGTTCTCGTCCACAACGAGACTAGTACTTCCGTTGCACGAGCCGGGAGGGACCGTGAAGCACTCTCGTAATCTCTGTGCAGAAAAGTTTGATTGAGGGAGAACACAGTGCAGGAATCTTCTGAATAAATGTGAATAAGGTTTCCAAATTTTGCTAATTTCTGGTGCATGTGACAATTTTTTTCACTTCTGTCTGTCATGACAATTTTTTTTCTCAGGCCATGACAGGATCAATTTTTTTCTTCTATCTCACCTGGTGACAATTTTTTTTTCTCAAAATCCTCCATACCCCCCTCAGAAATCAAATGTTTTTACCACAAACAATTCTTCTGTTTTTTCCCCAGCACTTATGATAAAAGCATGCACTACATAGGTCTACTTTACACCTCAGTACACTCAACGTTTTCCTTCCCTTTTCTGACCCAAGAAATCATATTTCAGGATTTCTGTTTGGTTCCGAAACAACGTTGAGACGAATCACTCAATCAACAAACCGGTTTACCGGGGACCCAGATCAGATGACTAGGGTCAAAGCACTATCGATTCACCGGTATCTCGCCATGTATTCCACACAAAATAAATGCAATGATCTTTTTATTCACCATATCGTAATACTAAACACTCTTGGTAGAGCCGATGTGTGGAGTTGCCCTCACTTTCCTTTTTCACTTTCCTTTTTTTCCTTTTTTTTTTTTGTTTTTCACAAATTGTATTGTCATTTTTGGTTGTCGAATATTGTGACTAAAACACTGATCATGCAAAAAATGTAAAACATATCAGTGTTCAATGTCATTTTCAAACAGTTTTACCGAGTGCAAAATAAACTGAAAATCCTCTCAGATTGCACCATTAAACATATCAATTTCTCAAAATTTCCAATACGAGAGGGGAAACCCCCTCTTGTGCTCTCCCCCCTTGGGGTATTCTAACAGTTTCACTTAGGAAAAAAAAATTAAAAACACCTCTCAGATTGCACCAGACTGCACCATTGCACACATCAATATCTTAAAAATTTCCATGCAAGATAGGGGAAAGCCGCTGTGACACTTTCCCTCTAAGCCTCTCGCATGTTCTCCCTCTGTACTTTCAAATTCTGCCCGGTCAGATATCCTAGTGAAAACCCTGTCATAATACCTATCATAATTAAACAATATACTTTATGGTTAGATACTGCGTGAGCTTTTATATGTTAATTTTATTGTGACTTTGAATTTCATTTTGATGGGTTCACCTTTTTTGAACATCATGAGATAACTGATGATAGTCTAGCAGAGTACATCAGGATTTGAAAGGTCTTTACTGTTGCTGTATTTTGTAAATTTTACAATTATATGTATTGGTATTTAACTTTTCTAAGTGGGGGGATCAGTCAAAATTTCAGAGTTAGTAGAGGGAGGTTACTCAAATTCATCATGGTTGGCGAGGGGGGTCACTTGAAATTTCGGAGTTTCAGGCCGTAAATAATGACGACTCCCTTATATACAACGCATTACAAACTTGATGACCAATGAAAAAAAATTGCACTGCTACCCCATTTGGAAAAAAAAAATTGATGGAGGTCTGACAGTAGAAAACAAAAATTGCTGTCACTCTGACAGGAAAAAAAATTGCTCCCATACCCACTTCCTCCATACCCCCCTCCCCCGAAATCAAATGGTTCTCCCCTAAAGATCGGGAATTGTCCGGTTCAAAGCTCAATGCAGAGTGGTAGGCCTATTAAAAGCATACTGTGGTTTCGGTTTCAAATCAAAACACAATACACCTAGTAAAATTTCTACAAATGTACATCTATATAAGGCAGCATAAAGACTCGTTCCCAAAAATGTGATGAAATTTTATTCATTTAAATTTGTATTGTGTTTGCGAGTGGATTTTTTTGTTAGTTTATTTTATTTTCGTTGAATCGTTTGTTTGTTTTTCACATGAGTTATTTGTTATTTATCAAGATACTTTACATTTTGAATATATAAACAGAGACACTAAACCCCGGTATTATTTATCATTTTAACTTATATATATATATATATATATATATATATATATATATATATATATATATATATATATATATATATATATGCCTTTACATTTATAACTATTACTTCTTGTTATTATTGATATGTTGTTGTTGTCCTTTGAACTTCGAACAGCAACTTTTCCTGATTAATATAAGCTTAGTTTCTGAAATCAGACTAAGAATTGCAATCAGGTTTTTTCCCGGTCATCCCAGATGAACATAAATGCAGAACGGAACATATTTGTACGTGTGTAACGCCTCGGTTATGTTACATTGTGGGTAATATTGTCCATTCCATGTAGTGTTACGCAAATGTCCACATTCGTATCAACTTCAACGTGACCGGTGTACGTCACTATATACATCATGTCCGTACGTGAAGGCAACCGAGCGACGGAATTAACTGTTTTATGAGCTTCCTGAAAGATTAGTATCCTCTGAATGAATATATAGTATTTTAAATTTCCTTTACTTCACCATGACCCTAAAATAAAATACACCCTTTTAGCTTTCATCGTTATTGAGAACAACGTCTCCTTTTTAAACGAGCTCAGCTATCACCTCAAATACTAATGTACAGCCTTTCATCAGCATGTGTTTCCGGTAGATATCAGAAATCATGTCCAGTCATCCATTGTATCGGTCAATGCAATGAAAGATATATTTGTCGACCGTCCGAAACTGGATCGTCAAGAACAAAAAATTCTCACATGAAATGAAAAGCCGAGCACGATGCACAGTTTCTAAAACACGCACGATAAAAAAGGCACGGTCGTTACCTTTTGTTTCCATTTTGGCCAAACTTCGTCTACAGTTTGTAGATGCCAAACAATATATGTGTGTGTGTGTGTGTATGTGTGTGTGTGTGTGTATGTGTGTGTGTGTGTAAACATTATTTGTTATTATCTCTATGCCTATGATAATAATATTCCATCATGAAGGTATTACATCATTTATTACATCATGTCGTAGCCCTCGGTTGGTTTTCAGTATTAGACGAAAAGATTAAGAAAGCAATTTAAAGTAGTTTCCATTGAAAACGCATCAATACACATTGGTATGAGAAACTGAAACGTATACTTGATTTGGTATCAACTCCTTCTGCCTCCATTTTGGTGCTGTCAGAATGATCGAGGTACGAACACGTATACATGTATAAATACACGGATTGATGAGGACAGAGAAGCAACAATAAATTTAATATATTTCTCACTTAACATATGTTGTAACTGTAAAGTTTCCGCTGAGAGCATTCCCATTTTGTTAAAACTCTATGCAAAATTATGATATCCATTTACGATCAGAAAAAAGGCTGCTTTAATTATAAAAGATTCACTTGCATAATGATGATCCGCAAACTCCAACCGATTCGGGTAAGAGTGAGCAAAGCACCCGCGCACGACTTCGACTGCACTGACTATCTTAGTCTGAGGCACTGTCGATCTCATAAGAATATCAATTCCAGTCGTTAGGGGGCGTCATCTGAGCTTGCATACTCCTGGACGAGTACTATGAACACTTGATTGTATTTCGCGTAATCGAAATGACAGTCAAATTTGTAAAGAGAGAGAGACAGAGAGAGAGACAGAGAGAGAGAGAGAGAGAGAGAGAGAGAGAGAGAGAGAGAGAGAGAGAGAGAGAGAGAGAGAGAGAGAGAGAGAGATGACTTGAAGTTTTCACACCTCACACAATGTAGGTATTGCACTTTCCTGGGCAAAGAACAATCGATTTAACAATCAATTTTAATTGTACTTAAAGCCCCTCCCGGCCAATCAATTTAGCAAGGTGAAAAGATTCCCGACAAATCTACCCTCTTTGGCGAAAATTTTATGAGAAAAACACACATATTTAATTCATCAAAAATACTCAGAGTCCTTTGCCGTTTCGTTTTGTACATCCATCGACTTGTCTTAAAAACGTCATATTATTTTTTCAACGATCGAAAACTCAAGACGGTTCTTGTTTATATGGCTATCAATATGAGGCACTGTGCACTCTTGAAACTAAATAAAGACAATATAAAGTTATATGCAACTATGAAAAACCCAAAACACACGTGCACCAAGGTAAAATTTCATGATTCCGGCTCCTAGGTTAAAGAGTCAACGGAACCCACCATGACGGAGAAAAATAACCCATGTGCAGGCTTACTATAACCTTCAAAAACGGTGTATCAATCCTCACTCGAAATAAAATACGAGTATAAGACTTTGCGTTGGTAAGTTCAAGAGACGGAACGAGAACTGACTTTATATTGCAGGTGTCCTGTATTCAAATGATCGCTTTTTAGTGCCCGTAAATTTCTCCGATGTTGTTTAGAGAGCCGGATGGTATGGTAAGGTTAATGTCACATTCCACATGCCCTAAAAAGGTAGAGTGCGCATCGGAGACACATATTTGGACTCTCAATTTTTCCAGTACTCTTCTGGTCTAGCGCTAGTGAGGGTTCATTTTAAAGCTTTTGGAGAAAGTAAGCAATTCATCGTCTTATTTTTTCAGGAAATCGAAAATTTATTTTCCTCCAAGAGTTTACACAGGGATGGCGGCCACTTTGAATTTCAGATATCGGTCAATGTGAGATATTTGTATTTTCTGGTAACAAACTTTGCATATGACCCCTGATTTTATTCTTGATTTGGTAAGAGAGTGGTTGAAAGTTTCATTGAAGGCTTAAGAAAGTTTGCAGCAAAAGTTCAAGTCTTTCACTGTCGAGGCGCATCCTACCTTAAGCACATATCGCGACCCTTTCTGGCAAGCGCCATGTTCAAGCTAACTTAGTACTGCCATGGTATTTCCACAATATCTGAGACACGAGTCGACTAGTACCAACTCTCTTCTGTAACTCTACGGGTCGACCGCTGCGAGACATATTCAATCGTGTAACGAACAATATGGTTTGTCATCCGGGGACGAACTTGTGTTGACTACGGATGCAACCAACTGGTAAATTCGATCGATTTTACAAAATCATCACAAAACATCTTTCGAAAGGCTTATATACTGATTTTACATATACCGGTATTTTTACCTTGACATTAAAGTTTTAAGGCCATCGTCT